>NC_051391.1:39745041-39772541 GCF_015228065.2 Penaeus monodon
GCAAACACAATTCCCTCGCCATTCTCTAGCACACGCCCTTCTGGCCGTCCTTCATGTGTATCTGCAACTCCGCCTCCCGCCTACGTGTCTCGTAGGAGGAGAAGCAGGAGGGACGGGGGCAGAGCGAGGAGGCGCGTATTTGCCAGCCCGCGGCCTCGTTCCCCCTTCTCCAACAGCAGACACAAGGAAATAAGCCTCTCTCTCCGATAAGGATAAGGCCAGGTTTAATCACCGTGGACCCCCACCCCTCACCTCCTGCAAGACCCCACCCCACTTCTTCAGACGGTTGCCTGCGGCCGATGAGTCATCCGAGCTTACCTGTCCGAGATAACCGGCTTCCCCTCCTCCCCTTCCCCCTGTATCCCCCACCCCTCCATTACTCTTACTCCGCTCCCATTTCATTATCATTCGGAACACATGCAGACACCACACATACAGACGGGCGCGCGCACGCACACACACACACGCGCACACGCACACACACGCGCACACGCACACACACACACACATACACACAGATGGATACATGTCCAGACCCCCCGCCCCACAACCACACACTCGAAATTCCAGCCGAAAACCCAGCAAGGCATCCCGGGCCCGCGGCTGCAGATTCTCCCGCAGAGATTCAACGAAAAATTCCCGACGAATAAGACTTTGAGATGCACTTTCCCATTTCCTTTCTTCCCATATTTCCCTGTGTTTCTGTCCTTAACTTTAGCTTTTGAGGCAGCTGAACGGAAGCATAATACATTGAGAACAAGAACATACATCGGGATGGAATAAACCTAGGCTATGCGTTGCTCCTTAATTATTCAAAAATAATATAAAGGTATACAAAGCAAAAGCAAATAACAAAAACACGTCGAGGATCTGACTATCCCATAAAATTGTTGTTAACCTTCGCCGTCTACAATATAACTGACTTACATTGAATTTTCTTTCGCCAAACGCAGCGTTAAGTGGCCTTCTTAATACGTTATGAAAAACAACTTCTCGTGATTTGATTTTAAGAAGGAAATTAGCAAATTTCAAATAGCTAGAGACAGAAAGACAGAGGAGGATAAGGTGAACGAGGTGGAAGAGGAGAGCGAGACGAGAGAGGGAAAGGGAGAAGGGGAGATAGGAAGATGGAGTGGGGGAGAGGGAGACAGGAAGATAGTGAGGGGGAGGGGGAGAGGGAGAAGGAAAGAGTGGGAGGGATTTGGGGAGGAGTGAGAGTGTACGGTAGAGGGGAAAGGAGAGAGAGAGAGAGAGAGAGAGAGAGAGAAGAGAGAGAGAGAGAGAGAGAGAGAGAGAGAGAGAGAGAGAGAGGAGAGAGAGAGAGGAGAGAGAGAGAGAGAGAGAGAGAGAGAGGAGAGAGAGAGAGAGGGAGAGAGAGAGAGAGGGAGAGAGGAGAGGAGAGAGAGAGGAGAGAGAGAGAGGGAGAGAGAGGAGAGGAGAGAGAGAGAGAGAGAGGAGAGAGAGAGAGGGAGAGAGAGGAGAGAGGAGGAGAGAGAGAGAGAGAGAGAGAGAGGAGAAGAGAGAGAGAGAGAGAGAGAGAGAAGAGAGAGAAGAGAGAGAAGAGAGAGAAGAGAGAGAAGAGAGAGAGAGGAGAAAGAGAGAAGGAGAGAGAGGAGAAAGAGAGAAGGAGAGAGGAGAAAGAGAGAAGGAGAGAGGAGAGGGAGGGGGAGAGAGGGAGGGGGATAGAGGGAGGGAGGGAGGGAGAGATAGAGAGAGAGAACAAATAAAAGGGAGAAAGAAATAAGAGGGAGGGAGGGAGGGAGAGATAGAGAGAGAGAACAAATAAAAGGGAGGGAGGGAGGGAGGGGGAGAAGAGATATAAGAGGGAGGGAGGGAGGGAGAGAGGGGGAGGAGATGGAGGGAAGGAAGGAGGGAGGGAGGGGGGAGAGAGGGACGGAGAGAGAGAGAGAGAGAGAGAGAGAGAGAGAGAGAGAGAGAGAGAGAGAGAGAGAGAGAGAGAGAGAGAGAGAGGAGAGAGAGAGAGAGAGAGAGGGGGGGGGGAGGAGAAGGAGAGGGGGGGCAGAGAGAGAGAGAGAGAGAGAGAGAGAGAGAGAGAGAGAGAGAGAGAGCCCAGCCAGCTGTTTCCTTTCCCTATATTTGGTCCGCTGCGAAAACGTGTCCCTTTATTGGGCGCTATCGATGTAAATCAAGACCGCTAATCCTCTCGTAAAGCGCCGCCCTCGCCTCCTCAGACATCACCACGAGGGCGTTCAGCGGCCAAGGATGCAGGGCTTGTGGAGCAAACGACTTTATTCTACTTGAAAAGATTTACGGGCTCAAAGGGACATTCCCGGAAGTAAGTAAAAACAAGGAACTAATAAATACTTATCTAGCACCGTACGTGCAGTGAGTGAGAGGGCGAGTTAATGATTTAGATGCCGAGTTTCTGCACAATGAGTGAGAGGAAGAGTGAACGAAGTTAATACTGTGCAATGAATGAGGGAGCGAGGAAATTAATTAAATGTAAATAAAAAGGAGAGTAAATGTAAAATGACTGCGACTAAATAAAATTCAGGGGATATTTACAATGACTGAATACAATGCTGAGTAAATAAGCAAGGCGTAAGAGGGTAAATGAAAGGATAGGGGACTACCTAATGGACCATGCCAAGAGCTGAAAAGGCACCATACATTGAGGTGTAATCCGGTTACCTGAAAAAAACGACATATCAAGTCTCTGTGTTTATTCATCATGATCTCGTCGCATATGAACATACAAAAATATAACATACAGCCTGAAAGTTAATCTAAAATAGAGGCTTGCTAATCATATTTCTTGCTTCTCTAAACTGACAAAAGAACAGCAATATGTAATCAGTTTTACCAGACTTTACAGACAACTCAAAATTATTAAGTGACCTAAGCACAAATTCCAATGAATTATAATGAGTTTAAGAAATTTAGATGGTCATAGATTAAGAAGTTTTAATGGAAAGAAAATCCTGTGAATAAAGATAAGTTAAGAATTCATAAAGGAGGAAAACCAACATCCTAACCGCGAGAAGAGACGAAGAACCCTTGGAGACAGAGACACAAAAGAAGGAAAATGTGAAAAAAATAAACGTCGACGATTCATCAAGAGTTCTGATCTTTCCAAACTTTTTCTTTCTCATTCCTTCTCCCTCTCTCTCTCGTTCTTTCCGTTTCCCTCTGCCTTTTCCCTTTTCCCTCCTCTTTCTGTCTCGCTCGCCCCTCGTGCCATCACTCTCATTCGCTCACTCATTCACCCATTCCATCATCTCCTATTCACTCTCTTTCGCCTCACACCATCTCACTCCCTCGACTCCGAAAGCCCGGGCCGACCTGTTACTTACGCCCATCAGCCGCGCGCAGCGAGACGTCTAATAAAGCACGCGAGGGACACCAGGGAAGTTTATATCGCCGTCTGCGCTCCGGGACGATCACCGGCACCAAGCACACAAGCAAGGAGAGAGGAGAAAGGAGAGGGGGATAAGGAAAAGAGGAAGACAGAAAAAGAAAGAGAAAGGAAGAAAAAAGATGGATTAAAAAAAACTGAGGTGGAAGGAAAAAGGAGAAAGCAAGAGGAGAGGAGGAAGTAAGGAGGGAAAGAATGGGAGGGAATCACACCTCATTTGTGTCCACCAAAGTAATTTTTCATGTAATTCATGTAGGGGGAAGGGGAGAAAGGAAAAAGAGGGAGGAACGAGAGGGGGGAGAGGGAGAGGGAGGCAGAGAAGAGAGAGTAGATTAGACAAGGAAGAAGGAAGACGGGGAGAAGCGAGACGGGAGAAAGGGGCGGTGGGGATGGAAAGGGGCGGGCATTGCAGTCAACCGATAATCCTTAAGTAACACGTGCGTTGGACTCGCTCATTCACCCATGAGGCCGCACCGGTTAAACAAACGGGAGGCCGGAACACGCCTCTCCTTATCCGGAATCAGCCACCGGAACAGTGAGGGAGAAGGAGAGGGACAGGCACTCCGGTTAACCAATCCACTTGAGACACGAGGCGAGACGGCCCATAAGGTGTCAGGGGCGGGTGGAGGCAGTGGAGGGTATCCGTTGGGTGGACGGGATGGGGGTGGGGGGTAGAGGGCTCAAGAGGGCCAAGTCTCGACTAATGGACCATGCAAGGACCCGGATGAGGAAGGGGTAAGAGGGGAGCAAGGGTCTTCAGGTTCTAAAAGAGGGGAGCACAGTAAATGTATTTCAGGACTGTTCAACCTGAAAATTCCACAGAGCGCTGCATGTTACGGGATCCCTTCTCTTCCCTTCTATCTTTCTCGCTTTCGTCATAAGCCTTTTCCTTCTGCTTGCATGCTGTGCCTTGCAATGTGTGATCCTAACACAGATAAGCAACACAATGCTTGCAAATTGAAAACACAATAAAATCTGATACTCCCCACAGTGCATTCTCTCTTCGATGCGTTAAGCTTCGTTATAGTCAGTGCTTGCGAAATACTCGTGCTTTGTTCCATTTGTTTTCCTGCACTTATTGCCCCCTTCACATTTTTCTCTTCTCTTGTGCTTGCCAATCATTATTTCTTCTATCAGCAAGACCTCCCTCTGTTATTCCCTTCCTCTTCCCTCTTGCATTTACCTTTCCCCTCCACCTTTCCCTTCCTCTTCCCTCCTACCTTTATCTTTTCCCTCCTCTTCTCTCCAGCCTTTATCTTTTCCCTCTTCACCGTCCGCCACCCACAATGCACGCCTGCATGACTCATTGCTTGCACACCTAGCCTATCTGGCCGCCACCAAGTCCTACATGCTTGCTTGCCTGTTTGCCTGCTTGCGTACCTGGTGTTTGCTTTCTCCCGTTCTTGTGTGGCGGGTTGTTTGTCTGCAGTAATGGCCGTGTGCTATGCATCGCGGGATAAACACGAAACGAAACGAAAAAATGAGAGGACTAGAAGATTAAGATGAGGATGTAAGAAAATCTATTTTAGGAACAAGGGAAGGGAAGGGAAGGGAAGGGAAGGGAAGGGAAGGGAAGGGAAGGAGAAGGAGAAGAAAGAGAAAGGGGAGGAGGAGGATAGAAGAAAAAAGAAGAAAGAGAAGGGGAAGGAGGAGGATAGAAGGAAGAAGAAAAGATGGAAGAGAAGGAAAAGAACAAGAAAAGGAGGAAGAGAAGGAGGAGGAGGAGGAGGAGGAGGAGGAGGAGAAGGAGAAGAAGACGAAGAGCGGAAATAGCAGAAGAAGAAGGACGAGAAGGAAAATAAGGAAAAGTAAAGGAGGAAGAGGAGGAGGAGTGGAAGTAGAAGAAGAAGTAAGAAGATGAGGAGGACGAAGAAGAAGAAGAAGAAGGAAGAAGAAGAAGAAGAAGAGGAGGGGGGAGAAGTGAGAGAGGACGAAGAGAGAAGTGAGAAATGACGATGGAGAAATAGGAGGAAGAAAGAGAGAAAAGACAGAAAAAAATGAGAATGAAAAAAAACATGAGAGAGCCCGTGCTAGACCCACCACTCAGAACAAACAGCTTTAGCTAAAGTCTTACGAACAATAGACCGAGCAAAAACGAAAGGTATCGAACCACGCGCCATCTACCAATAAGAGACCACACTACCTGTACGTGGCGCCAAGCGGGGCGGGGAAGGGAGGGGAGGGGGAAGGGGGAGAAGGCGATAACAGCGACAGCCTCGATGTCCAATAAATCAACTCACGACAGTAAACACTTGTGATTTCTGAAAGTGTAAAGCCCCTGCTTGCTACAGGTTTATGTTCTGTTGCTGTTGTTCCTGTGCTTGTCATTGCTAAGAGTTTACCCATCCAATTGACACATTTTATTTGTCTATCATTTTCTGGGGGTACAAGTCCATCCTTTTCTGATTGCATAAAAATATATAATCCTTCCACCTCTCGAGAAATCAAAACAATAAATGCCCGAGCTATTTTGACATCAGTGCAAACGACTGGCCATTTCACCTTCCTGCATCTTAGACAAAACTGACTCTCCGCCGCCTCCTTCATCTCGCACGTGTGACTTTGCAAGAAACATGCGCACACGATGCATGATACATATGACACTAACCAGCTTGCTCGCCGGGATACGTGCGACACAAACCAGCTTGCTAGACATTCCTGCCGGATTTGCGTCGAGGGTGTCGTCACGTGGGCTGCTCTCATCTCTGCCGATGACGTTTCCCATAAAACCATTGCAAACAAATCAACAAGCGGGCCAACCAAGGTGTATGCAAACAATTCTCTCTCTCTCTCTCTCTCTCTCTCTCTCTCTCTCTCTCTCTCTCTCTCTCTCTCTCTCTCTCTCTCTCTCTCTCTCTCTCTCTCCACACACACACACAAACGCGCGCATACAGGCATTCAGATTGTTGTACATAACTACCACCCCGTATCTAACACCTCAAGAGCTTATTTTGGTCCCTACTGTTCCCTACTCCCTCTCCTATACCCCTAACCATCACCCCTACCCCTTCCCCTCCGACATCTCTTCCCCCCTAACCACTGCCGTCACGCTCCCCCGTCCCCTCAGATACCCCCTTCCCAAACCTATACCCTATTCCCCCTGCCTTTCCCCTCCCGTGGACCTTACCCTCTTCCCCTTACCTTCCCCCTGCCCCCACCTACCCCCAATTCCAAGGCGTCGCGTGAGAGGCGCACACGGGCCGAAGCGGGAGAGGTTATTGACACGACACCTGCACATTTGTCCGAGTGTAATAATAGAACGACTGCCCGAAGTACAAATCAACGGTGAAATAAAGAATAAAGGGAGAAATAAGTAGTAAGAAGGAAGATGAATGTGGTGATTTGTCGTCCCCGGCCGGATCCCTCACTCTTTCATTCGCCCACCTGAATCGAAATCCTGATTCTAGTTGAAACGGTTAATAATATATCCCATTCTTTACGACAAAAGGTCTGATTTCAAAGAGAGATGGTGTACTGCCAGGTAATGAGAGAGCAGACAGATTCATAAAAAAGAAAAACATCAGTAAGTTTACTTCATATTGCTACTGCGCCATGTTAATAGAATGTCAAACAACTACCATGTCGATTTGTAAGAAAGATATGCGTCCCAGAAGTGTGAAAGTTGTTGAAGGGACTGGTGCTTTATCAGGTGACCAGGAGTTGCGGGACAAGGAGAGGTGCCCACTGCAGAACCGGTCATCGATAAGGAAAGGCATTAGAACTACTATGAGCTGACAAGGAAAAATGTATTAAAGGCACGTATGATAACCACACCTTCACATGTTACTCTTGAACTCTGGCATCTGTCTTCATGAAAGTTTTGTAATCAAATAAATAAACAGCGACCAGAGGAGAAAACACAAATGGCAGACATCAAACACAGAACATTGCTTTACATCAGACAGAGCACGATTCAAGGCAGCTGACGTAACCTAAGCACAAAAAGTAAGAGTAAACAATGTGATACGACCCCCTTCCCGGCCGATGGAAATCTTCCATCAGCAACTTTAAGCTCTCCCTTCTACCTCCACCCACGCCCCTCGCAACATGGCAGAATGCAATGATCCATCAAAAGCGCCTTGCAATATTCAAACCGCCCTGCCTGGGAGCCTTAAAGGGGACCCTAGCTTCTTCCCCAGCGGCTGTCTGCATCGGAGGTCACTAACCACAAAATTATCCTATTGTTTGCCATTCTCGGCAATTGGTGGTCTGCCCGAGCCGTCTTATCTCAAAACAACAACCACACACCCATTCCATTCCTCGCCACTTCAGACCCCGCCAAAGAGGTCTTCCCGTCCGCATCAGCACCGCCAGCTGGCACCTGCTGAGCGCGACCGCCCTCTGGACGCTGCCACCTGCACCACAAGCGACAGATGGACTCCCTAAAGCAACTTAAATTCGTCCTCCGCTTTCGCAAGCATTCTACTTAAGAGACTCGGAGAGCTAAAGGCAAAGCTCGAATCCTCCCCCGCCCGCCAACCCTTTTTTCTACGGACACAATGGGTTTAATCATCACGTTTGTCTTCATTAATATCTAGGAATAGCGGGGAGGGGAGGCAATAGGGTGAGGTTAGGACAAGGGTGAACGCTTTGGGCGGGGGGAGAGGGCGAAGATGAATAGATGAGAAGACTAACAAAAAGGGCATATAAAGGAATAAGAGCAAATAAGTAAACAAAAAGTCTCGAAAAACGGCTTTGAAAGGCTTTTGGACAACCAAAGAGGAAAGAAAGGGGAAAGGGCCTTTGTTCTTCTTTGTTATTCATTATTTTCAATTAAATGATTTCATCCATATTAATTTGTCACAGCTGTTACCTATCAGAACTTAACCTGTCATTTCCACAGTCCATTAACAAAACTATCCATGACACGAAGAGGAAGAACGAAGAGATGATAACGACATTCTGATACATGACGTTTCATTCTCGTACGCTAACGATACATCCACAACCATTAGCGTCTGCTTTTTCACCACGCCCACCGACGACTAATTACTCAACCTAGAGCGAGAACAAGACCCCCCCCCCATCCAACCTACATTACGTGAGGCTTATCTACTTCACATACATTACAGCTACTGATGGGCGGCAACGTCAAACGTACACGTATGCGACGTAAATTTTCTTCTATCAGCTGTAATCGCATGACAGCTACTACTAGCCACGCCCATTCCCTCGGTACCAGCATGATGCTTCTTTAGATGTTTCGGCCACGCCCACCTCCTCCTCTTCCTTCCACCCTCGCTCGTCGACCACGCCTAGATGATGTGTATCATCTATTAATGTCTACCAAAGGCTGCACCATGATTGGCATTTTCTCCTTCTATTACGTGTTCTTTATATATAAAAATATCTACACGTATAAAATCCCCTCATCTATATACAAGAATCCTTGCACTTTTTGCACAAGTCTATATACACTTTTATACATAAATCAATACATATCTAATCAATAACTGACATACCTTATTGCCAGAAACCACACACTTTGATACAGGTGTCCGTACATACACCATAAAACCGCGATGCCGAACAGGGAACACTTCCTCCCAGACGGACCACGGAGACTACGCACGCCGCCGCCCCGATGGGACGCATCGAACTTCGCTTTTGATCGCAAAGTTTCGTGCTGGCGCCACCCTCGCTGACCTTTAAGGTGGAGTTCCATTCCTCCCTCTCTCCCTCCCTGCCTGTCCTGACCCTCCTCCTCTTCCTCCTACCACTCTCAACTTTATTCTTCTACTTCCTTTCTCTTATTCACTTTTATCCGCGTCTTTAAACCTACTTCCACCTCCACCTATAATCTACTTCTACTTCTACTTTCACTTCCACCTCTACATACACCTCCACTCTTTCACCCATTCCTCCTCCTCCTTTTCTTCCTTTTCCTTTTACAATTATCATTATTTCTCACCCTACTCTTTTTTCCTCATCCTCATTCACTTTCTTCTCCCTCTCCCCTTCTTACTCCCCTTGCCGTATCTCCCTGGCTTCCTTCCCCATATGAATGAAAGAGAAGGAGGCTCCCCAATGACTTTCCTTTTACGATGCCTCGTCTCTTCGCCCCCTTATTATTTGATGTCTTATTTACACTCCTCGCCCCCGTACTACTACGACACGCACATTACTACGGCGTGCATTAATAATGATGTTATTCTCACAGTCCTCCCTTTCCCTTCCCCCTCGCCCTCCTCCCTCTCCCTCCTCCCTCCCATTTCCTGACCCCATTACACTTTCCTTTCATCCTTCCTTTCGTCTATTCCCTCCCCCAATCCCCTTTCCCTTGGCCTTCCCTTCTTTTCGTCTCGTGTTCCCGCTATCCTCCTCTTACTCCAACAGCTTCCCTATTCCTTCCCTCTCTCTCTTTCCTTTTTCCATCTCGCACTCCTTCTCTCACCCTTTCCATTATTCCTTCCTTCCTTCCCCCTTTCCCTCTCTCCTTCCCTCCCTTCACTACGCTACCCCTTGGAAGTCATGAATCGTAGTTTATATGCTCTTTGATGCGAGTCCATCCAATACCAGACTAGCCGTTCGCGGGGTCGACCATCTTCAAGAGAGAACCGCTGAAATGTAATACATACTAAGTAGTGATGTAGAGATGGATAAACAAAAATAAATAAATAAATAACAAAAGATAAGAGCCTAGTGATAAACAACTTGCGAAAATAAATCCACCGAAAAGAATTAAAACACGTTTTTACACCCTACCGGCAATTATCTTGCAACTTGCACAGCCACCGTCGTCAGCACAATATTAAGTACTGTCACGCAAACGGGAGATGCGACACCGCATATATATATATATATATATATATATATATATATATATATATATATATATAGACATATATATATATATATATAGACATATATATAATATACGTACATGTGTATGTGTATGTATGTGTGTATGTGTGTAAATATATATATATATATATATATATATATATATATATATATATATATATATATATACATATATATATATATATACATATATAAATAGCTTATATATACATACACATATACATGAACTGTATTCATACTGACAGATATATAAAAGGTATGAATGAGAATGAATATCTTCACAGTACAAGAGATGTATTTGACCGGTTTTGTTTGTATTTTCGTCAGAAATACATACATATTGTCGCAGAATAATGTCAACACGGAGAATAATGTCAACATGGCATCGGGAAGGTTCAAATTATCCAAGGTCACGGCAACAATTATACGAGCAACAAATAGGAGGTCACAATTGTCAGGTGTTTCGTCAGTTCACGTCAGATATATATTTACTCTGTAATTTCTCTGATGTATGTATTTCTGACGAATACACAATCGAAACCGGTCAAATATATCTCTTGTATTGTGAAGATATTCATTCATTTTATGCATATATCATATCATATATGTACATATGTACATATAACATATATTAATATATATATATATATATATATATATATATATATATATATATTCATATATTCATATATATATTACATGTTTATATTTATATATATGTATATATACATATATATTACATATATGTATATATATTCACACACACATATGACTCCGGGGTTGCACTGGACTCCAACCCTCATGGACCCGATTCAATTCCCCGTCGCGGCAGTCGTAAAAATGCCTGCGCTCTGATTGCTCGCTCAGGCCCGATCTCACGGCGAGAAAACGACATATCGCCTTGAGAAGTCAAACGCAGGTGTTGTAAGGGAAGTCGCCGCCGTGGCACAGGTGTTAAGTGCACCGGACCGCGGTTGATTAAGAAGGCATCTAATCAGACAAGAGTGAGACTGCCAAATAACCTCTCAAATAATGAATTGAGAGAGGCCGATTTTCCTGCTGTGGAATAAATGGCTGTTGAAAAAGAAAAAAAATATATACATAGCATTTTCATACATTCACACATACATACATACATAAACACACACACACACAATCCATCCCCGCCTTCTCGCTGCGGTTCCTCCTTAGTCGACCCTAAGCCTATTTGTGCTGGTCGACCTGAGCCACAAAAACCCTCTTTCCGTTGGCGCTGTGGCCTTCGCTTTACAAGATCTTGGCCTCAACACATAGTCTGCTCTTGGGACAAAATAAGGCAGAGATACACAAAATACACCAATAAATTCACAATATATTTATATTACCCCTACATTATTAAACACACGGTAGGTCCGCTTCTTGTATCTAATCGCAAAGTTTCTTTCATTATTATTTTTTCATACATGCAGTCCAACATAAAGTAATTATCTGAATAAAAATAAATGGGTAGAAATGAAGATACAATACTCAAACGAATAAGCAAAGTATAAAATAGAGGTAAATAAAATAAAAACAACCAGGCGAATTGAATAAATTAATCTTTCAAAACCAAAATCAAAGAGACATACACAAAGCTTCTTAAACTCACTTTTAGCGCCAAACCAGTTCTGAACAAACGACTTTCTAGTCGCATCTTCTTCTTCTTCTTCTTCTTCTTCTTCTTCTTCTTCTTCTTCTTCTTCTTCTTCTTCTTCTTCTTCTTCTTCTCCCTCTTTTACCCCATTCTTGAGACATCGCTTCTTCTATTACGTGTTCTTTCTTCACACGCCTTTGCAAGAAGGCACATAATCCTTTAATAATCTCTTTGAGACGGACCCTTATGCATGTGACTACTCAGTCTATTGAGATTTAAAAAATATGTCCTAACATTTTCATTATACTTTCCTCCCTGCTAATCATTTTTTTCTTATTCTTCTTTTTCTTCTTCTCCTCCTCCTCTTCCTCTCCGGACGCGACATCGAATATGCCAGTGTGCTTCCTTTTCTTTGTCAAACAATTAATAATCACTCAGTGTAACATCCCCATATCCCTCCCCCTCAACCCTCCTCCCCCTCCCTCGACCAACCCCATCTCTACCCTGTCATTAATCCGCACAACACGGATTTAATTGCAATAATTATATCTGCGGAGGAAGGGGGTAGATGGGTGGGGGAAGAGGCGAAGGGGAAGGGGAAGGGGGGGGTTAAAGGGAGGGGAAAGGGAAGGGGAGGGAAAAGGAGAAGAGGCAGGGGAAGGGGAGGGGAAAGGAAGGTAAAAAGACAAAGGGGAAGGGAGGAGGGAGGGGAGGGGAGGAGGGAGGATAAGGGAAAGGTTTAGGAAGAGGAAAAAGGAATGGGTGAGGAACGGAGAGGGGCACGGGGAAAATGAAGATGGAGAAGAGGAAAGGGAGAGGAAGATGGGGAGGGGGACGGGCAGAGGAGGAGAACATCAGCATCGGCGGCCTTGATTGCGCATCTTCATCATAGTTCCGGCTTACCTTGTAATCGTGATTCTCCTAATTCAACGCTTGATCTAATTGGTCTCTTTTTGCAAACGTGGTTCCGGCTATTAAGCCTCCACTCAAAATAGAAATAAATGCTGATGATAACGGCGCCATCAACTGCCTTCAAAAGCAAGCACAATTTGGCCTCAAAGCGAGGGCATTTGCATATAGATTGTCGCCTTCTTCATGAACGCGATCCCATAACCACGCGTACGTTATTGTGCCTCGCGTAGCCTCAGCGCCCTCATCGCAAGATCTCGGGTAACACGAAATGACGCCATTCACATGACCGCGACACAACAACCGCATAAACATGAAACAAAAACAATCCCGCGTGCACTACAAAGCCACTGCAAACTGTTCATAAGCTTTCACGCTTTACTGCATAATCACAGCCACCGCATACGTACACGCCGCCCGCGTACATACACCGCATACAAACAAACATGACACCGAAAGTGAGCATAAACCACATCCATTTTGTTTACCAGCGTTCAACTCGGAATGGCCAGGTAAAGACGCCGGGCTTACGTCCTTTGGGCTTGCTTATCTTTACTCGCCTAGTATCATGTTCATATATTCAGGTAAAGTGATGTCCCGAAGCGCGCCAAAAAGAAAAATGAAATAGCAAAGCGTATGATGCTTCCTTTTATTTCTCTCCCTCACTTTTACTTCTTCATTTCTCATAATTTCTTCTAGTCCCCTATCTCTTCTTTTTTACCTTTCTTTCTCTCCTTTCTGTTCTTCGCCTTCTTATTCTCTCTTTCTTATCGCCCTCCCACTCTTACTCATTTTCCTTTACCCTTTACCACTCCCCTCCCCCAACTTATCTCTAACTTCCCCCTACTCTCTATATCCCCCCCCCCCACCCCCGTCCGGAATCCTCGAGCGTGAACAACGACCAGCGTTCCATGGTTCCTGCCGAGCGAGGGTGAGGTCACACTCGAAAATCTTACCAAGCACTCCCTCCGCACGCAGCATCCGCGTCTCCCAGGATTTGTTTAATTGATTATCTTCCGAGATTCGCTAAAATAAGATGATCTTGGATGTCATGGATGCTGTGTTACGAGATAGAGGAGAGACTCGCGTGTGGCCGCATCTCCCAAGAGGAAGAGCCACGAGGGGAAGGAAGAAATAATGGCTTTATTATCACTCGTACAGACCCTTGGCATTATTAATGGCGAAACGAATCCCCTCAGCCGACTCTTTTCGTTCCCTCTCCACGCCTTTCGTTTTTCATCGTTAAGTCCTTTTTCTCATTCACTAGTGCTTCACATTTTCTTTCACTCATGCATTAACGTTTTCAATTCATCCATCGACCCTTTCATTAGTCCTTGCCATTTTTCACTTTTAGTCGTGTTTTTCAGCCCGTTTTTACCTATCATCCTTGCCATTTCTTCCTTCATTCGTCCTTCAAATCTATCCTTCTTCCGCTACCTTTTTGAAATCACTCCATTAGCTCGAATACAATGTAACAGTGGAAGGGGAGGGTAAAGAAAATAAATGACAAGGAAGATGGATAGATAACAAAGATATATGAGGGGAATGAGGTGATAATAGATGATAAAGAACAAAGATAAATGAAGGAGAAGGAAAAGAACGGAGAAAAGATATGAGCATTTTGAACATTTCAAAGACAAGAGGACCTAATGTCCCTGAACTTGACCGCATTAAAAATAAAATCATCTATCATTTGTCTCATATACTCCGATCAAATTATTTTTGACGAAGGGAGAGAGAAGATAAAACTGAGCAGAGTGGCGAGGTTTGCCGTATAAGGAAGAACAAGGTGATCTATTTATGCATTCATTCTTATGTATGTAAAACAGTCGGTGCAAGTACACGTAAGACACTGCAAGTGAATTAAAGAAACCAATACTTAGAATATGCTAATTCTGAATTTGGGTTCAAAACACGGTAATGAAAACAGACGAGCCATCAAAAGAAAAAAACTATATTATACGCATATTAAAAGAAACGCCGTAGAAATGAATCCGGCAAACGTCTAAACGCCCAGATGGCCAAAGGTAAAAACGCAAGGCGGGAACAAACGAAGAGGGGAAGAGGAGAAGACGTGAATACAACAGAGAGAGTAGGACATACATATGCAAGCATGCAAGCGACCAGACACGCACAAAAAACTAGGAAAATAAACGAATGTATCTGGGGAAACAAACGCACAATCAGGCAGAGTAAAATAAATGCACAAGCAAGCAGGCAAGCAGAGGGAGCGAGGTCGGCCGGCACGACTGATAGCCAAGGCTCCGGTTACGGCGGCCGGGACGACAGCAACGGCGACGCGAGGGCCGGCCTCTCCGCTGCTCACTATCTGCTGCTCCGTTGAAGGCTCCTTCGTCATCGCCGCCTCCAGCCTTCGAGGCAAGGACACTGTGCTTCTATGCGTCTACTGCTTCTCTGCTGTTTTTCTGCTTGATTATACGTCTGATGAGTGTCTGCACAGCATGTTGCAGGCGCCCGTTGGAGATCTTGCTTGTTTGCTTGCTTGTCTGTGTCCGAGAAGAGCTTATTGGCGAAAGTAGTCGCCAAGCAGCCGAGGAAAAAAAAAACAAAGGTTCTCTCTTATTTTCAAGTTTTATTGCTCGCATCCATCATCTTTATTACAAGGCAATCATACAAACGAGAGATCGAGATGCAGATCAGGAGAGGCGGGTAAGTGGGGGAAAGGGGGAAGCGAGTGGGGGAGGGGGGGGGCGAATAATCAGATTATGAGTCGGCATCTTGTGGTGATCAATTATCCCTCGAGACGATGAAAAAAAACGTGCAGTCGAACTGACGATAAATAAACAGCATTTAGATTTTAGGATTGGTGAGACAACCTCAAAACATGATCTATATTTATATTCTTCGGCAGCCGTGAGACTCGAGCACAGAGGCGCAGGAGGACACTTCTGCCTTTTCGTCTCCTTTCTCAACAGTCCTATCTGATAAGAAACGAAGAGAGGAGGAAATATCAAATCGCAAAATGTTTTGATCACTTGATTGGGTTTAGCGCGACGTGTGAGCGCAGGATAACACCACTGTCTCTCACCTGCCACAGGACACGGCGTGGTGCAAGTCTTCTTGAATATTTTCCTACCACTTTCATCTATATTCACCACAGCTCAAAATCAAATAAACATTTAAAAAGAAAATGGACAGAAATTAAATGACTATAGCAGAACGCCCCAAGACAGCTGAAAACCAACGAAAAAAATGACGAGATGTTATGGCAAAGATAAGCAGAGCCCATACATATATATTTCCCGCTCCACTTAACACAACAAAGCCCCGCATACCTGCCGGCACAATTCACAAGAATTCAAAGGACTTGTATCCTAGAGGGTAAGCCACTGGTCATCCCCTGGTCCCCTGCGCCCCCCCTTCCCTGCTTCTTCAGATTCCTTCCCTCCCTGTCTCCCCTATCCACACCCTCTCTCCCCCTTACCCACAACACAATATACCATCCTCCCCCAATCCTCCCTTCCCAATCCCTGCTCCCCGCCCCTATCCCTCCCTTAACACCCTGTCCCTTATTCCTCCCATCCCGACTTCCCCCTTCCTCTACGCCCTACCCATCCCCTTCCCCTGATCCCGTCCCTTCCCCCTGGTCCCTATCCCTCCTTACTCCCTGCCATCTATACCCCTTACCCCCTCCCCCCATCTCGGCCCCCACGCAGGGTAACTCCTGCATCTTGACACCTCTTAAAAGTTGTTTCTAAGACTTGCCACACATCCAAGGCAAACTTTTGAATTTCTTTGACTGGACTCTCTGGCAGCTAGCCTTTAATCCTTCGCAGGAAGGAGGAGGAGCACAAAGGTACAAATGCAGGAAAGGAAAGCAGCGAAATTAAAAAAGAGGGAGGGGGAACTGAAAAGATGATGATGATGACCATAAGGAGAATGACAATGAAGAGGGGGAAGAAGAGGAAGAAGAAAATTAAGAGGAGAATGAGAGGAGGAAAAAAAAAGGAAAGTAAGAAAGAGGATAAAAGAGGATGAGAAAAAAATGATGACGGTGATCATCAAATGGAAGACAATAAATAATAAGAAAGTGAGGAGGAATAAATCAACTATGACGCCGAACTAAGAGGGAGAACGAAAAGATAAACCCTAAAGAAAGACGAGAAAAAAAGCTTCTCCCGCATTCTTCTCTAATTTATTTACAGAGCAAAGCCACACCTACATACGCCCCCTCTCCCTCCCCCCAGCATTTAGTCCTCCTCGAGCGAGACCCCCCTTCCCCCTCCCCTTCCCACTCTCCCCTTGACGTTTGAGTGACCTCGAGGTGTGCAATGCCAAACACCAAACACAAGAGCCGCAACACACACGCACACATTGATTGTTTGTCTGTCTGTCTTGTCTGTCTGTCTATTCGTCTGGCTGGCAGTGTGGCTGTTTGTCTGATTTCGTGAACACTCTTCTACGGCCTACTCCCCTATTTCAAAGGCTACGACAGGGAAGCTTCTCTTTCTTTCTTTGGTGCAAATTTACAATACCGACATATTCGAATGTCAGCATGAACATGCTTTACTCTGAAATACATGTGCACACATACACACGCACGCACACACTCATATATACATGCATACATATACATACACACACACACACACACACACATATATATATATACATATATATATATATGTGTGTGTGTGTGTGTGTGTGTGTGTGTGTGTGTGTGTGTGTGTGTGTGTGTGTGTGTGTGGTGTGTGTGTGTGTGTGTGTGTGTGTGTGTGTGTGGTGTGTGTGTGTGCTATACTATGTACACTTATATATACACATATACATATATATATATATATATATATATTATAATATATATATATATATATATAATATATATATATAAACGTGTATATATGTATATGTGTATATTGTATATATACACACATATATATACATATATACATAATACATTATATATATATATATATATATATATATATATATATATATATTATATATATATATATAATATTAATATATATATACTGAGAGAGAGAAGAAAGTGAAGAGAGAGAGAGATATTAATAGAGAGAGAGATAGAGAGAGAGAGAGAGAGAGAGAGAGAGAGAGAGAGAAGAGAGAGAGAGAGAGAGAGAGAGAGAGAGAGAGAGAGAGAGAGAGAGAGAGAGAGAGAGAGAGAGAGAGAGAGAGAGAGAGAGAGAGAGAGTGTGTGTGTGTGTGTGTGTGTGTGTGTGTGTGTGTGTGTGTGTGTGTGTGTGTGTGTATGTATGTATGTATATATGTATTTAAATGTATGTATATATGTATATAAATAAATATATATATAAATATTTATATATATATATATATATATATATATATATATATATATATATATATATTTATTCATATACATTTATACATACATTTAAATACATATATACATACATAAATACACACACACACACACACACACATTTAGTCACATCGAAAAAAACAAACAAACCCGCATGATTCACTCTCGACCCACTCTAAAGAAATTAAAAGATAAACTTATAATAATAATATCCCCAGCATCTGTTGCCGTTAATTATCAGTTCCCACTTCATCAGACTCCTCTGGCACCATTAAGATATTCAAAAAACTTAACGCTACCTTCAGCACAATCGCTGACGTCATCTAGAAACAATCCCATAATTTGCTTCGTTATCACTGTCGCGCTGCCAGAGTCGATACCGTGCTCATATAAAATAAGAATGTTTGGGATAACGCATTATTACTTGTCTAAATATTTCGATATGTATCTCAACATCCTTCATCCTTGCTTTTCGCAAATTACATAGAAAAAAATATAAATCTAAATATAGAGATATACGAAAAACAAACACAGATACACTCAATAAAACTTACAAAATCTATGTCGCAGTTTGTGCAAGATAAATGCAAATTCATTAGCATAAAACAAGAAACCCACCGCAAAACACGAAAGATAAATCCCTGGTTACACATGCTGCTACAGATTCATTAAAAGCGGTATTAAAAGCATATTTTCCCCGCGAGCGATAGCTTATCTGGTTTTAGAAGCGGGAACAATTATAAATATCCTATTGGGGGATGCTATATCTCTCCCGGTGAAGTTAACATGCCAGAGGCTAGTCACGAGGACGCTTAATTAGTTCTATCCTGTTCCCTCCTTAATCTCTCTCAGCTTCTCTCTTCGTACTCTTCCTTTTTTATCTTTCTTCTCTCCTTCTTCCTATAGTTCTAAGTTCTCTTTTTGTATCTTTTCGTTTTCCTCCACTGCACTACTTATCTCACTTTATCATCGCCTGCATCCATTTATCAACACTCTTCTTTCTTCTCCTCTTCTTCCCCCTTTAGTCTTTCCTGTAGTTCCGAGTCCTGCCAACGAGACGGAACAAGGAACATTTCCTCTCGTTTTCTTCCTCTCCTTCTCCATTTTTCTTCCGCCCGCACTCTTCTTTTCTCTCCGCCTCTTCCTCTTTCACTTCCATTTCCTTTCTCGCCTTACCCGGCTCTCTATGATGCATAGAGTGCAAAAGAAAGGTTTTCATTTCCTCTTCTTCCTCTTCATATCTTAATAATCCACTTGTTTCCATTCGATCCCATTCTCACTCCTCTTTTCTTCCCTCCTTTTTAACTCTTTCTCTTCCATTTATACTTATCTTCCAGCCTTCCAAAACACACCCTGGAACCTACAACCGTCGAAATGATAAAGACTACTTCCTTTTTGATTCCTCTCTCTCTCCACCTCTTTGTCCATTCCGTTCGCACTCCCCCTCTCTTCCTTCCTCTCTTCTTCCTCTTCCAATTTTCTTCACCCCTTCTCCCTCTCTTCCAGGCTCTCTATAATTCTCTCTTCTCCCCGTCATTATCTTCATCATCAAACACTCCTCGAACCCTAATCAAGAGCCCAAGCATCACGAACTCTCAGAGAGCTCGATGATGTGAACAGCTGATGAAGACCCTATTTTTTTTTCTTATCAGTGGGGACGCATAAACAAAGACCTTCATCGCGGGAGTACCTTATCACTATCATCGTCGCTTATCTCACTCAACAGGAGGAAATAAAAAAAAATGGAGGTGGAGATGAATAATAATAAGAATCTAACTCAGCGGAAGGAGAAAAAAGACGAGGAGGAGGAGTAAGGGGAGGAGGATGGGAAGGAGGATGGGGAGGAGGAAGGGTGGAGGGGGAGGAGGAGGAAGGGTGGAGGGAGAGGAGGAGGAAGGATGGAGGGAGAAGAGGAGGGAGGATGAGGGGGAGGGGGGAGGGGAAGGAAGAGGGGGGGAGGAGGAGGAGAAGGAGAAGGAGGAGAAGGAGGACCAGAAGACTGAGGAGGAGGAGAAGGAGGAGAAGGAGGACCAGAAGACTGAGGAGGAGGAGAAGGAGGAGAAGAAGGAGGAGAAAGAGACGAAGGAGGAAAGGAGAAGGAGAAGAAGAAGACTAAAAGAAAAACAGATTTAAGAAAAAGTCGGCATAAATCCATCACGAAAACAGACGCAAGTCCAAGCATCATCCCCCTGCTCCTCCAGCGCACACACGCACACACGGCCGCTTATCTTCTCCTCTGATCAAATAACTCGCAACTCCAGGACGATAATTAAAATTCCTCGACATTGTTCTTGGCGAGGGAAGAAAAATACGAAAGAAAACAACACTTAGCGTGGAAATGTTTCTATTTTGTCCCATTTAATCTGGGAATGGCAAGGTTGGAATGATTCTTAAAAGACAAAAAAATGTCTTTTTAGCATATTATCATTCGAAAAAAAAGAGAAAAATATGCATGATGCCTGTTTCAGATTTATTTTCCAATAAAAAACGGAAAAATGTGGAAGAAAAAAAAAACAAAACACCACACGTTGCATGTTTTTTTTTCTACTTCGATAGGAAAATTTTTAATAAAAAATAAAACTGAAAACCTTCCTTCTCAAATAAAACTTAGTTCGACAAAATAAACAAAAAATAAGGAGTGACATTTTGACGAGTTGAGGTTATTCAAGCAGCACAATCATTCTTTACCATATCAAGGGAATTAAGAAGAAAAATAACATTTTGAAAAAAAAGTGAAGATGACAAAGAGGAAGAAGAATAAGAAGAAGGATTAGACGAAGACAAAGGAAGATCATGTAGTACAAGTAGAAAGGCGGGAGGACATAAAGAAGAACACGTATTAAGCAGAGAATAATCACAGAGAGAGAAGGAAAACAAAAACAAAAGATGGCGGAATTTGGCGGGTTCCTCACATCCCCTTTTCTACGCGGGAAAAGGACGGATAATATCCCTCCGCACGCTTTAGTAATCTCTTCCACCCTAAGGTTAATTCTAAGGGGATATTTCTTCTCCCTTTTTATTTTCGTGATACCTTGGGCTTCGAAGCATTTCTTTGTTCTCCGTCAACAAGGCTGATTGCCCCGCCCACCAACGGCGAGACAGATAGCTATGGCCTAATAGCATGTATGCGCGCGATGTGGCTGTCTACTTTGGTTTTGTTTGTTCGTTTTCATGTATATGGCTGATTGTGTGCATGATCGTGGTCATCGTTTGGGTTGGTTTGTGCCTGACTCTGTGTGATAATTATCATACATGCATTTTTGTGTAAAAAAAAGAGGTAGATAGACTGAAAGATAGAGAGATATAGACAGACAGATAGATAGGTAGAGAGAAGAGAGAGAGAGAGAGAGAGAGAGAGAGAGAGAGAGAGAGAGAGAGAGAGAGAGATAGTGTGGTGTGTGGTTGTGTGTGTGTGTGTGTGTGTGTGTGTGTGTGTGTGTGTGTGTGTGTGTGTGTGTGTGTTTGTGTGTGTGATTATGATTATGTTGTATCTGTACGTGTGAATGTGTCCCTATCTTGTGCACAGCCACATTAAATAAGTCAACTGCGCATCCGTATGTGCATTCTTATTAGCGTGTATACATGTGCAACGCTATGTATGTGTGGGTCAACCAGCATTACTCAGGACACGCGTGACTCACCTCGACCGTAAAAGCGCCCCTCTGACCCGCGTCACACAAGGGCGACGATCCCACAGCGATCACACGCGCGGGAGACCCAACGGTCGCGGCGCGGGAAGGATCAGGCGGGACGCGGCGGCGGCGGCGGCGCGGGAAGCCGAGTCGGAGAAGGTTGCCAAGTAGGGTCAAACAGAGAGCCTTTTTCCGGCCGGGTCAACGCTCGTGGCCCTCACGAGCTTTGGCTGAGCCGTTGGACCCACGCCGACGGAGCCCACCCCCCCTCTCTCCCCCTCTCTCTCTCCCTTTCCTTATCTCTCTCCCTCTTCCTCCCTTTCTCTCTCCCTCCCTCTCCCTCCCCCTCTCTTTCACTATTCCTTCCCTCCTCTTTTCTTCTCTGTTTTCCTCTTCCTCTCTCCCTCTCCCTCTTCCTCTCCCTGCGCCGTCTTCCTCTGAGCCAGGCCTCGCTGCAGGTGTCCGTCCGACCATCCGCTCAGGTGTTCTTCGCCTTCAATTTGTTCTGCTCTCTTGTGAACACCTTGAATCAATTTCTCAATTTCTGTTTTTTTTCGCTGTTTCTCTTCTTAATTTGGGATATTCGTCAACACAACTTATTGTGAGTTTTAAAATACGTTTTTTTTTCATATGTGTATGTAATTATTTCCAATAATTCCAAACCCTCGCCCTATCTGCCCTATCAGTTCCATCGTTATCAAGCTGTTTTACGTGTTTCTGGTTTTACTTACCAGTGGCCGTTGTAATCTGCCTTGAAATAGTTCTATCCTCAGGTCGCTCCCTCGGTCCCACGAGCCTTTTCTGGGAATCTGGTTCTCGATTGTTGATTCATTCCCTATTCTAATTTACAAACTCAAGTTGACCCATGGACTTGCTAAACTCTTTATCAGGTAAAAAATGAAATATCTAAATGAAGAGAAATAACTTTTCTAATAAAGACAAATGGACCATGGTAAGATTAAGAATAAGATAAAGATAACCGTCAAATGTTATTACAAAAGTAAATGCCGTCACTCGATTGCTGGCAAAGTGTTGACAAAATGACTCCAGCTTACACAAGAAATACTCTTGCAGCCAAAGCAAATCACCGCGCCTCGCATGAACAACACACCTCAACACAGCGTCGTCCGCAAATAGAGTGCGAGCCAACGCTACTATTCTGACGCATCACCTCCCTATAAACAGCGGCGCGAAGAAATGTCTTCCTTGCTCGATGACCGCTTAAACACCACCTTAAGAAAAAGCTGCGGTGAGCAACGCATTTAATTCTGCAGTTGGTTCCCATTTGGGTGACATATTACATCATACTTCTACAGCGCAAAGCGAAGTTTCTCAACACTAACGAACCAGAAAAAAATATAAACACCATAAGAACTTTCACTATCTATGCGGTAATTTCGTTCTTGCGAAATTATCGCATCTACACCACGCGAGCTTTTCGTAACTATTCCAAATTTAGTTTCATTAAGTAACACCAACAATAAAATAATGCAGAATTTGTAGTACACATAACAACAAACAAATTTAAACCTGCTGTTGCTGCTACAATTATAATAAGAACAGTAAACAACTATATCACCAGTAACAATTTTAACAACTATAAAAATAAACAAATTTCAACCTTTCGGCTATCGACACCGCTGTCCTGTTACGCAGGCTCGGGTTACCGCAGTCTTCAACATCCAGCTAAAGTTCTCTCCCTAGAAATAACATGAGGACGCTCACAAAGGACCTGGCTGAAGGAGGACTGTGGTCGCAACCGCAGAGCTACGGAGGAAAGGTCAGCAGGTCGGAACAACAGCGGCGGGAGAAGAGGAAGAGGAGGAAAGGGAGGAAGAAGAAAAGAGGTGGAAGAGGATACGAAGAAAAGGGGAGGGGGAGATGGGGATGTCGTGGAGAAGGAGGAGGAGTAAGGGTGATGGGGAGGGGGGATAAGGAGGAGGAGGAGGAGGAGGAGGAGGAGGAGGAGAGGAGGAGGAGGAGGAGGAGGAGGAGGAGGAGGAGGAGGAGGAGGAGGAGGAGGAGGAGGAGGAGGAGGAGAAGGAGAAGGAGAAGAATAAGGAGGAGGTGTTGGTGGTGGAAGATGGGAAGTGGAGGAACAAGAGGAGGAGGAGATGGAAAAGGAGGAAAGGGACACAAGGAATAGTGATGAGCCCCAGATCGGGTTATCAGTTTATATCTCCAACGCCGGACCGTCTTCAGCCTCGCCTTGTAGTCTTCTCAGACGGGGATAACGCCTTTTGAGAATATAGTAACGGGGTGATATTGGTCATGATGATGATGGTGCTTATAATGAATATGTGTTCATGTCGATAACAGGGATGGCGATATTAACGATAATGGTGTAGTTCATGTTGATGGTGATCGCGTGATGTTCCCATGACGAAGATGGAAGGGGAAGGTGACGCTGGTTAAACATGCAGATGATGAATGATAGTGGCAATCACTTAAGAGCCATTTTTCCTAAATGCAACAATTCCATCGTCATCCAACCGAAACTAACTTTCCTTTGATGCTGATGAAGCCTCCACGTGAATACCGAAGAGCGTCACTGCCAGCGGTATTCATGTGAAAAAGATTCACATGAATACCGATGCAAATCGCAAAGAAATGGTGGAGGAAGAGAAAAGGATGAAAAAAAGAAAAAAAGGAAAAAAGAAAAGAAAAAGAAAATGAGAAAAAACAGAAAAAAAGAAGAAAGGAAGAAAGCTGATGAAAAACAACACCGAGAAAAGAAAGATGGTGATGATGATGAAGACGAGTGTCGGTTGAGCTGGAACCGTTCGGCGCGAAGCTGAGTCACTTGCGCGGACAAAGCCGCCAGCCAGCCAAGCCAAGACGCGGTGTAGGCTACAGACCTAACTGATGATCCTGCTGCTTCTGGCGTGGGCACAGCTGGCTACCATGCATGCTTTACAATTCTGCTGCTGCACCTGATGGCGTGTGCTTTAGGGCTCCCCCATTGCAAACAACTTGGGTACAGCTGGTTCTAGTAACTGCTTTACTATTCTCTTGCTGCACTTGAAACGGGCGCCTATGGTTGTAGTGCTTTATAATTATCCCATAACACTCACATGGGCTCTATACATGCTTTATAATTCTCGTCCTGTTTCTGAAGCGGGCTTGAGCTTTGTCTCGTGCAGCTGCTTCGAAAGTGTCTGGCTACACCTGACGCGGACACGAAGTATGCACAATGCTAATAGCTTTGGTATACCTTTCCTTAGCTATAAAACGTAATTCACTAGCTACACCTGAATAGCGCATGGGTTACTGTGTACACCTGTGTCTAGTGGGTACTTCATAAATCTAAATTAATAACAAACAATTTGTATTACTCAAAATACAGATCAATACAGCTTATTTTCTACTTGCTTTCCCAATAGGCCTTATAAAGTAAAGAAATTCTTAATATAAAATAAACATGCTCAACACACTTAGCCATTTCTCGCAATTAACAAATCACTATCTTACATAGGCCTAATGTATTTAATCGAGAGCCACAACACCTGTAGCTATGTTGTAAGGTTGATACACTAGGTGAAAGCGTAATGAAATACTAGCATCTATAATTCATTATTAACTACGTTTCTATAATTCAATACAAATTATACTTTTCACTTGGGTTTACTCTACATTTAATACAACTCTGACTTTAGAGCTTATTTAATAATTCATTACTATATATCATCATAGTTTTTATTTAATTCACAATACACTAGCTACACATGACGTGTGCATAATTCATCAACGCACTCTTAAACTGCACTTCATAATTCACTAGTGTTTATACAGTCCGTCTAATGCAATTATGAGTAGGACAGCTGTCATACTGATTTCTCCTTGGAGTGCTGCCGTGTACGTGTGCAGCTCACTCACTAATGTTGATTATTTACAACTACTAAAATAGTAAACACACATTCTCTTACCTTAGTTACCGTTTCTTCATACTGTAATTTGCATTTATGAATGAATGAGTGTGTGTGTGTGTGTGTGTGTGTGTGTGTGTGTGTGTGTGTGTGTGTGTGTGTGTGTGTGTGTGTGTGTGTGTGTGTGGTGTGTGTGTGTGTGTGTGTGTGTGTATGTGTGTACATGTTTGCATGTGCGTGTGTGTATATGTTTGCATGTACGTGTGTGTATATGTTTGCATGTGCGTGTGTGTGTGTGTGTGTTTTTTGTGTGCCTAAATTAGGATGAACACTAGAAAAATGGTTGGGCAGTACGGGGGAGGTGGGGTGGAGCCAGGGGATGGGGGGAAACAAGCTCCCCCCTAATCACCTCCCCTCCCCCATTCGATTGGCCAAGCGCCATTAAAACTCCAAAGTGCCGAGGGGAAATTATGGCCCGGGCGCGTGGAAGAAAAAATAAGTGACAAGAAAAAAGTGGTCTAATATATGTTCTAAATTCTCCTTACGACCACTTTACCACTAACATCACGCGGCGTGGGACAAGAAAAAGAGAAAAATATTTAATTTAGGAGGCTTAAAAGGGGTGTATGTCAGAGATAATTACTGTAATTAAGCTGATAATGTCGCCAACAACTAATACTAAAATGAATAATAAATCGCAGATATTTATGGATGAGGAGACATGTATATGTATGTATGTATGTATGTATGTATTTATATATATATATATATATATATATATATATATATATACAATACACATACACACACACACACACACACACACACACACACACACACACACACACACACACACACACACACACACACACACACACACACACACACACACACACACACACACACATACACACATACACACAACACAGAATATATATATATATATATATATATATATATATATATATATATATATATATATATATATATGGTGATGATGATGATGATGATGATGATGATGATGATGATGATAATTATTATCATCATTATTATCGTTATCAGTATCATCATCATTCCATTATCATTACCAATTATTATTATTATTATTAATTATTATTACTACAACTGCAATGCTACTGCTACCAGAATTACTACTACTACTACTACTACTACTAATAATAATAATAATGATAATAATAATACTAATTATAATAATAACAACAATAATAACTGATGATAATGATTATTGTAAAATCAATTATCATCATCAATATTATTATCATTATCGTAAGTAATAATAATAATAAAAAAATAATAATGATAATGATAATGATAATAATAATAGTAACAATGATATAATTATTGTAATATCAATTATTATTATATTATTATTTATTATTATTATAAATAACAACAACACCAACAATAATAACAATAATAACAACAACAACAATAATAATAATAATAATAAAATAATAGCAATAAGCAGAAGGGGAAGAAAATAACAACAATACTAAGAATAGTAATAGCACTAACTACAATTACTCCAACAACAAAACAACAACAACAACAATAATATCAACAATAACAATAATAACAAAAACAATAATGCTAATAATAATAATGATAAAATAATAATAATTATAACGAACATCAATAACAACCTTATACATCAAAATCAAAGTAAACCAAATTAGATAATAATAATAAAATATAAATCTAATTCGCACATATAACTAACGACTTCCAGTTAAACAGCGAATTGATATAATGCCAAAAAATTACATGATTCCCCCGTCAAGCCCCGTAGAGTCCCTTAAAAATTCACGCGTTTTCACTACTTGAAGCCATAGCAAGCGCGGGCAAGCTAATGGTCCTGTGTTTACTCAGTAATGCTATAATACTTTGATTTTTTTCATTTTTCTTCTTTTTTTTCTTACTGATGATAGGGAGAGGGGAAGTGGTAAGCTGATGGGTATACAGATGCCGTAAAAAA
>NC_051391.1:39775041-39787541 GCF_015228065.2 Penaeus monodon
GTCGTCGCTACCACAAATTATATAAGTTCAAAAAATGATTTCGCCTTGAATGCGCCAGACCGTAGCGTCCGCAAACGACCACGATGGTGTCTCGTGTCGGCCGAAGTGGTTACGATACCTCCCTCCTCGTCCTCCTCATCGTTCTCGTTTTCTTGTTTTCACTCCATCCTTCCTACTTCGGCTCACTCTTGCAGCCTATCAAACTGTTGTTCCCACTTCCTCCTCTCACCCCTCCTACTCTTACTCCTCTCTTCTCTGATCTTCTGCTCTTCCTCCTCCCTGTCACGATCGCGCCACCAACGAGCCACGTTTCTCCGACCCCCGACCCCCTGGCGATGAACGTCAGCCTTAGAGAGCGGTCTTCTAGCGGTGCGTATAAACAGCCTGCGTCTCATCATCTGGCCGTCGATGCACCATCTGCCGCGATCCTCATCACCATACTGACAAATTTGCACCAGCTGTGCGACATGCGTCGAATACACGCATCAGTGCTATCATAACATCACTGTCGCGTTTTTTCGTCTCCGCAGCCAATGAACTAATGAGCATCACCACCAAGATCATCATGGGAAACTCGCTTCCACGACACGACGAAGTTCCTTTTCCCATTTTCTGGCCCCTCTCCTTTCCCCTCTCTCTTCTGTCGCTCCCCAACCACCACCCGCACCTCTCCCTCCCCTTCCTGTCCCCTTATCTCAGTCTTCGCTCCTGTGTCTAGCCATCCCTTCTTTCCACCTCATTTCATTCCCTTCCCTTCCCTTCTCTCCTCTACTCTTCCCTTCTTTTCCCTTCTCTTCTCTCCTCTTTTTTTTCTCTTCTCTCCTCTTTTTCTCTTCTCTCCTCTTTTTCTCTTCTCTCCTCTTTTTCTCTTCTCTCCTCTTTTTTTCTTCTCTTCTCTTTGTCTCTTTTCTTCTGGTCTCTTCTCTCTTTTCTTCTCTTCTCTTCTCTCCATTTCTCTTCCCTTCCCCTCTCCTCCCCTCCCACTTCCCACCTATCTGTCCCTTCCCAGCCCCCGCACCCGGACCGGTTCTGCTCCTGCTGGTAATTGTACAAACAAGGGCATGGGCACCTTCTGCAGGTCTCGGTGGGCGGGGGTGGGTGGGTGAGTGGGTGGGTGCGCGACAAAAGCCTGAAGTGGGAGGGAGTGAAGGGAAGGGAGAGAGAGCACGAGAGAGAAGATGGAAGCAGCGGAGAGGCGAGTGAGCGAGGTGGGGAACGGGAGGGGGAGAGGAAGGAGAAGACTCAATAGAAGCGGCAACAAAAATAACTTTTAGCTCTTTTTAAGAAGTCAGCCAAGCCGGGTGTTCCTCGCAAACTGGTTTCGGGCAAGTGACTTCCCGGGGTAAGGGGATACATACCAGATACATGGGGGGTCCAGTCGGTGGGAAGGGGGGAGGGGAGGAGGTGCGCTGAATTGTGGGAAGTGTGGGGAGGGAGTTAAGTGGGGGGTGAAGGGATGTAGGCAGCATGAAAGAGGGGGAGGGGGAGTATGTGAATTGTAAGTAGTGTGTGGGTGAGTCAGAGTGAGTGTTTGTAGTGTGGCCAACGTAGACTAAAATGTTTTAAAAAAGGAAGGCGTGAACAGAATGGGTATATATATCCTGCACTCGACACGGAGGCAAGTAAAAAAAAAGTAATTGCCAGAGGAGATAAGGAACAGACGAAGCAAATCTGAAGAGGGGAAGGGGCAAAATAAGATAAGAGAAGGGAACACGCAGGGAGAACAAAGTGGGACAAACGCACGGGAAAAACGATCATTTGCATAAGACTGGGAGATGCGAAGGGAGTATCTAACATAAAACAAAATATTCGATACTACTCAGCATATATTCATTTTCTTCTTACTGTGATTACGTGATGTTCCTAAATTCCCCAATGCCTCGTTCTTTAAAATTCTTAAACGGATGCTATTCATAACTACCAAAAACATCTACCTTCCAGCAGAAGAAATACTACATTAAGAAAAAGATAAACATTGAAATCCAACCAGGTTCATCACTAGTGCCATCTCTGCAAAACAGCTGATAATTTTTTTTCACATCCTTTAAAAAACAAACACATGGAATGCAGACGTAAGAAAAGAGAAAAAAAAAATGCAAGACAAAAGAAAAAGGCACATTTAAAACAAGAGCGAAGTGCGCAATATAAACTAAACTGTATCGCGTTCCATGAAAAGCAAGTGTAAAACGTCGGATAACAAGGATCATCGCCCGGGACAGCTGTGAGCTCTGCCGATCATCGTCAACACCTGCGGCCTCACCTGTTGTGTGTGTCACCTGGCGTAACGGATCCCACGTGCGTGTATGTGTGTGTACGTGTACGTGTTTCTATGTCTGTATCTATGCGTGGGCATGTGTGATTGTGGGTATGAGTGTGAACGTAAGTGTGAATGTGTTTGTGAGTGTGAGTTCATATGTAAAAGGATATTCATAACTATAAATATATATAATTTTATGTAAAAGTCATATATATATATATATATATATATATATATATATATATATATATATATATATATATATATATATATATATATATGTATATATGATTATATATTTATATTTATATATGCATATATATATGTATGTATGTATGTGTTAAATATATATATATATATATATATAATATATATATATATTATATATATATAATATATATGTGTGTGTGTGTGTGTGTGTGTGTGTGTGTGTGTGTGTGTGGTGTGTGTGTGTGTGTGTGTGTGTATGTGTGTTGTGGTGTGTGTGTGTGTGTGTGTGTGTGTGTGTGTGTGTGTATATACATGTACATATACATACATATGTACATACATATTTACATATATATGTATATATACATACATATGTATATATATATGTATATATGTATATATATATGTATATATATATGTATATATATATATATAACATAAATACATAAATACATACATAATATATATACATACATACACATATATATGTATGTATATATATGTATGCATGTATGTATACACACACACACACACACACACACACACACACACACACACACACACACACACACACACACACACACACACACACACACAACACACACACAACTTATATATATATATATATATATATATATATATATATATATATATATATATACATACATATACATACACACATGTATGTATGTATGTACATATACATACACACATGTATGTATGTATGTATGTATGTATGTATGTATATGTATGTGTGTGTGTATATATTGTGCGTGTGTGTGTAAGATTGCCTATCCTCGAGTATATGCCGGTGTGTTCACGCACCCTTGCTCAGTTCTCGTGTACAAGCAAATCCACTAGATCCTTTAAAGTGAACACTACACCAATTACAACCCGTTCAGCAGACGCCTCCCCCATGATTGTATCTTAAGCATTACGCAACGTACTGATCATCGCATTAACGGTTAAAGGAAAGCGTCTTCTTATTAGACGCATATAAAACAAGCTGCAGTGATGTAACCGACCATAGCAGATGGCGGTGACGTTTGTTTGCTGTTGTGGTACCTGCACAGGCCACTCTCCCACTCACTTTCTCTCTCTCTCTCTCTCTCTCCCACTCACTCTCTCTCCCTCTCTCTCTCTCAGCCACTCACTCTCTTTCCCTCTCACTCTCCCACTCACGCTCTCTCTCTCTCACTCTCCCACTCACACACTCTCTCTCTCACTCTCCCACTCACTCTCTTCCATCCTCATCCTCTCTCCTCTCCAGCCCACTCACTCTCTCTCTCTCTCACTCTCTCTCACTCTCTCTCACCACATCTCATCTCCTCTCCCTCTCTCTCCTCCACTCTCTCTCTCTCTCCCACTCTCTCTATATCTCTCTCTCTCTCACTCCTCTCTCTCTCTATCTCTCTCCCTCCTCTCTCTCTCTCCTCTCTCTCTCCTCTCTCTCTCTCTCTCTCTCCCTCTCACTCTCTCTCTCTCTCTCCCACTCTCTCTCTCTCTCTCCCTCTCACTATCCCACTCACTCTCTCTATCTCTCTCTCCCACTCACTCTCTCTACTCTCTCTCTCCCTCCTCCTCTCTCTCCTCATCTCTTCTCATCTCTCTCTCCTCATCTCTCTTCCACTCTCTCTCTCTCTCTCTTCCTCTCTCTCTCTCTCTCTCTCTCCACTCTCTTTTCTCTCTCTTCCCATTTTTTTATCTCTCTCTCCCACCCCTCTTTTCCCCTCTCTTCCAAAATCTCTACCCTCTCTCCCCCAAATCACTCCCTCTCTAACTTTTTCCCCTCTCTCCCCACTATCTCTTCTCCCACTCACTCCCTTTTAAAACTTCTCTTTTCTCCCACTCATTCCCTCTCTATCTCACTCCCACTCCCTCTCCCTCTCTTCTTCTTTTTCATTCTCTCTCTCACTCAACTCCATCCCTCCTTCCCTCCCTCCATCTCTCCATCCCTCCCTGCTTCTCCTTCTCTCCCTCTATCCATCCTCTTATTTCCTTTTTTTCTTTCCCTCTTTCCAAAACCCCCATTTTTTTCCCCCCCCTTTTAGTGTCAGTGAAAAAAAACAAAAAAAGCCCCACAATGAAAAAAAACCCAAACAAACAAAATACAACAGAACGCGCGAGAGGAACGAGTTTAACACAATCATTTAATTAACAGCAATTACCATGCACTCTGCCCCCGTAATAACATAAGCTCAATACACACCCTCCCATCCTTTAACATAACCTCGGTGGAATCTTGGACAGTTATCTTAAAAAGGCCCGCGCGTGGGTTTGTGTGCTTTGGGGTTGTGTGTTATATGTGAGGAGTGAGGGAAGGGGAGGGATTTGGAAAAGGGGGAGAGAGAGAGGGGTAAAGGAGGAAGAGAGAGAGAGAGAGGGGAAGGGGAGAAAAAGAGGAGAGAGAGAGAGAAAAAAGGGGAGAGAGAGAGAGAGAGGAGAGAGAGAGGGGAAAAGGAGAGGGGGAGAGAAGAGAGAGAGGAGAAAGAAAAAGAAAGAAAAGAGAAAGAGAGAAAGGGGAAGAGAGAGGGGAGAGAGAAAGAGAGATAACGGGGGGAAAAAGGGGAAAAAGGGGAGGGGAGAGAGCGAGAGAGAGAGGGGGGGGGGGGGGGGAATAATACCCCCACATCGCCAAAATTTTCCTTCTCTTCCTTCTCCTCCTCCTTACCGTCACACACTCAATCCAACAGAGGAGGAAACTGGGAGCGCCGCCACACCCCACTACATATCACGACAGGGTCGCGATACTTACCTGCGGATAGAAAGAAAAAACGTATTAAATCAATGAAATAACAAGAGTGGACTGTGGAGCGGTGTGCAGACTAATTTCATATGCATTGCTTTGCACGACGAACCAATATTAAAAGAAAAAAGTATTTTGGAATAAGCACCATTCCCCCGTTTCCCTTTCATATTTGTTTAAAGTATAAAAAAAGTTTAAATTTTTTCCCTTCCCCAAGCCCCTGTAAAAAAAATCGTCGGTGGGGTTCATTACCAAAAAATACATAAACATTTCAGCTTGACAATGCTATAACAAACACTTTTTACCCTTGCCCCTAAAAATGTGTCTTTACTCATTTTTAAAACGGGAAAATAGTCCCTACTTTTAAAATGTTATTTAAACAAAAAAAATCATCTTTGAGGGGGGAGGGGGAGGAGAGGGGTTTAGAAAGAGGGAAAAAGGAAGGTTTTGGGGGGAGGGGGGGAGGGGGGGGAGGGAGGGAGGGAGGGAGGGGGGAAAAAGGGGGGAAAAAGGGGGGAGAGAGACGAGAGAGGGAAGAGAGGGGGAGAGAGAGAGGAGAGAGGAGAGAGAGGAGAGAGGAGAGAGGAGAGAGAGGAGAGAAAGAGAGAGAGAGAAAAAAGAGAGGTGGGTGGGGAAAAAAAACCAAGAAAAAGATGAAAAGGTAAAATAAAATAAAAGGGGGGAGGAGGAGGAGGGAGGGAGGGGAGGGAGGGAGGGGGGAGGGAGAGGGAGAGAGAAAAAAAAAGAGAGAGAAAGAGGGAGAGAGAGAGAAAGGAGAGAGAGGGAAAAGAGGAAGAGGAAAAAAGGGGGAGAGAGAAAAGGGGGGAGAGAGAGAGGACGAGAAAAAAAAGAGAGGGGGGATGGGAGGGGGGGACCGAGAAAAAAAAGAAAGAAGAGAGAGAGAGAGGGGAAAAAAGAGAGAGGGGGAAAGGGGGAGGGGAAAAAAAAAGAGAGAGAGAGAAAGAGAGAGAAAGGGGAGGGCGAGGAAGGGGAGGGGAGAGAAGAGAGAGGAGATGGAAAAAGGAAAAGAGGGGGGAAAAAGGAGGGGGAAGGGGGAGAGAGGGGGAGGGGGGGAGGGAGGGGGGGAGGGGAGAGAGAGAAAAGGGAAAGAGAAGAGAGAAAAAAGAGAGAGAGGGAACAAGGGGGAGGGAGGGGGGGAGGGAGAGAGAGAGAGAGAGGGGGAAGGGGAAAAGAGAGAAGAGAGAGAGAGAGGAAGAGAGAGGAACGAGAGAGAGAGAGGAGAGAGAGAGGGGATTCAGAGAGAGAGAGAGATGAGAGAGGGAGAGAGAGGGGAAAAAAGTGAGAGAGGGGAAAAAGGAAAATGGAAAAGAGAAGGGGGGGAAAGAGAGGAGAGAGAGGGAAAAAGAAAAAGAGAGAGGGGGGAAGGGGGGAAGGGGGAAAAAGAGAGAGGGGGGAGAGAGAGGGGGGGGGAAAAGAAAAGTGGAAAGAAAAGGAAGGGGAAAAGGGAAAAAAAGAGAGAGGAAAGATGAAGGAAGGGGAAGGAAACAAGAGGGGAAGGAGATGAAAAGGGGGAAAACTTGAAAAAAGGGGGAAAGAAAAGGGGTTAGAGGAATCCGGAAAGAGAAAGAAAGGGGGAGGGAGGGAGGAGAAAGAGAGAGAGAAGAGAGAAAGAGAGAGAGAGAGGGAGAGAGAGAGGGGAGAGGGGAAAGGAGAGAGAAGAAGGGGAGGAGACGAGAGAGAGGAGAGAGAGAGAGGGGGGGAGAAGGGGAACGAGAGGGGAAAGAGGGAGGGAAGGGGAAAAAAAGAAAAGAGAAAAGGGGAGAGGGGAAAAGAGAGGATGAGAGAAAAGGGGAGGGGGGGGGAGAGAAAGAGAGAGAGAGAAGAGAGAGAGAGAAGGGGGAGGAGAGAAAAGAGAGAGAGGGGGAGGAGAGAGAGAGAAAGAAGAAAGTTTTTTTAAAAATGAAAAAAAGAAAAAAAAAAAAAAAAAAAGAAAGAAAAAAAAAGGGGGGAGGGGGGGAGGGAGGGGGGGGAGGAAGGGGGGAGGGGGGGGAGAGAGAGAGGAGGGAGAGGAAGAGGGAGAGAAGAAAAAGAAGAGGGGAGAGGGGAGAGAGAAGGAAGAGAGAGAGAGAGAGAGAGGGGAGAGAGAAGAGAGGGGAGGGAAGAGAGGGGAGAGGGGGGGGGGGAGGAGAGGAAAAAAGAGAGAAAGGGGGGAAAAAATTTAAAAAAAAAAATTAAAAAAAAAAAATTAAAAAGAGAGAGAGGAGAGAGAGAGGAGAGAAGAGAGAGGAGAGAGAAGGGGAGAAGGGGGGGCGAAGGGGAGGGAGGAAAAAGAGAGAAAGAAAAAAAGGAAAAAAGGGGAGAGAAAGAAAAAAGTGGGGTGTGGGGTGGGGGGGGGGGGGGGGGGGGGGGGGGGGGGTTTTGGGGGGGGGGGCGAGAGAGAGAAAATTTAAGGGAGAGAGAGAGAAAAGAGAGGAGAGGGAGAAAAGAAGAGAGAGAGAAGGGTTTTAGGAGAGGAAAAGAGAGAGGAGAGAGGGGAAAAATAGAGAGGGGGGGGGAGAAAGAGAGAAAAAGAAAGAGAGGAGAGAGGGGAGAGAGAAAAGAAGGAGGAGAGAGGAGAGAGAGAGAAGGGGGGAGAGAGAGAGGGAGAAGGGGCGAGAGAAAAAAAAAGGGGGAGGAAAAGGGGAGAGAGAGAAAAAGAAGAGGGGAGAGAGAGAGATAAAAAACAAAATTTAAATGAGGGAATTAAATAAAAAAATTAAAAAATTAAAAAAAAAAAAAAAGAAAAAGAAAAAACAGGGGGGAGGGAGGGGGAAGGGAGGGAAAAGGGAGGGAGGGAGGGAGGGAGGGGGGGCGGAGGGAGAGGAGAGGGAGAAAAAGGGGAGGGAGAGGGAGAGGGGAGAGTGGAGAGGGAGAGGGAGGAGAGGAGGGAGAGGGAAAAGAAGAGAGTAAAAGAAGGGGAGAGAAAAGAAGAAATTAGAAGAAAGAGAGGGGGGGAAAAAAGAGGTAGGGAAATTTAAAAGAGGGGAAAAAAATTTTGGGGAGGGGAGGCGGGAGGAAGAAAGAGATTTTTAAAAAAACGAACAAAAAAAGGAGGCAAAATAAGGGGGAGAAAGGGGAAATGTTGTGTTTTCAATTTACTTGTTTGTTTTTTTATTGTTAAAATTTTTTGGTTTTTGGGGGGGGAAAGGGAAAGGGAAGGGAGGGAAAAGGGGGGAAAAGGGAAAAAAGGAAAATAAAGAGGGGGGGGGGGGGGGGGGGGGGGGGCCAAGGGGGGGGGGGGGGGGGGGGGGTGGGGTTTTTGGGGGGGGGGTAAGGGGGGAAGGGGTTTTTTTAAGAAGGAGAATGAGGAAAAGGGAGCCGGGAGGAAAGGGAAAAGGAAAAAGGGGGAGAAAAAGAAAAGGCGGGTAGATTTAGAGAAGAAAGGAAAAGAGAGGAAAGAGGGAGGGAACCCCAAAAGGGGAGGGAAGGGGGGATGGGGGAGAAAAGAGGAAAATAAAAAAAGAGGGGGGAGGAAAGGGGAAAGGGGGGGGGGGGAAAAAGGGGGGAAAGAGGAGGGATTAGAGAGGGGGGAAAAGGGGTAGAGAGGGGGGAAGGGAAAGAGAGAGAGCGGGAGAGGGAGAGGGAGAGGGGGGGGAAGAAGGGAGAAGGGAGAAAGAAGGTTTGGGGAAAAGGGGGGGAAAAAAAGGGGAGAGAGGTGCGGGGCGAGGAGAGGGGGGGAAAATGGAGGGAAAAAAGGGAAGGAAAAGGGAAAAGAGAAGGAGGGAGGTGAAAGGGAGAAGGAGGGAGGGGAAGGAAGAGGAAAAAAGAAAGGGGGAAAGAGGGGAGGGAAGGAAGGGGAGGGAAGGGGAGGGGAGGAGTGGGGAATAATAGAGGAGGGGAGAGGATGGGGATGGGGGGGGAGAAAAATTTTAGGGGAAAATGGCGGGAAAGAGAAAAGAAAAGGGGGGTTGTGTTTAACCTTCCCTCAAGGAAACAAAGGATATTACGTTTTGGACCAATATTACAAACGAGGGGAAGGGGAAAGGCAGGTGGGGGGAGGGGAGGGGGAAAGGGAAAACAGAGATGGGGAAAGGGAAAACAGCGGTGTGGAAAGGGGAGGAGAGAGAAGCAGCAACAGCGGGGAGGGAAGTGGGTAATAGTGATCAGAGAGGGTAGGGGGGAATGAGGAAAGAGCGATAACGGAGAGGGAGTGGGGAATGGGGATGGAGATGGAAATGGAAATGATAACATGTGAAAATGAGGGAAAATGCTACTGTGCTAAGAGTTGGGAAGACGAAGGTTAGTAGATGCCAAAGGGGGAAAGATAAAGAATGGCGGATAATAACGCCAGGGGAAAAGACTGAGGGGAGGGGCAACGTTAGCGTTAGGATGGAGGTGGGGAAGGGGGAGGGCAAACAGCGTTAGGCGAATGAGGGGGAAACATCAGCGTTAGGGAAGGGGAAGCGAATGATTATACGGGAGAGGGGAACGGGTGAGGGGATAGGGAGATTACGAGGCATCATTACTGCAAGCCCGGAAAGCCAGAATGGGCTTGGACATTACAATACACCGACACAAGCAATACAGCGTGTAATTGTATGTGTGTACGACTGATCAGTTGCCTACTGCCGATGCCGCCCTGAATTAAAACTTCTCATGCTTACAACCTCACTGAATCATTTATTTCAAATTCCAACTTCACTGCTAACCCTTTCCCAAACTTTTTAAACCAGCAATCTGTTATTTTTCCCCTTTCCTTTAATCATCGCTTGCTGTTTATTTCCTTCATCGTCATCATGTTCCTATGCCCATTTTTAACGCCCTTGTTTCATCAGCCCTAATTACTTATTTTCCCTCCTCCCTTCCCTTCCACTCCTTTCGCTAACACACCCTTAAACTTATGTTCAAATACAATACTGGTTATATGTTACTGATTCCACTGGATGTTATTGATTTACGAAAGAGAAAAAGGAGAGATTTTTTTTAATGTATGGCAATATGGATTCTAATGAATTAGATGGTAAAATAAATCATGCAGGGGTCGGCGCCCCCATCTCTTCTACGCTATCATGGGGAACGCTAATTGGAATTCCATGACAATATTTCATATATATACATGTCTGTCTGTCTGTCTGTCTGTCTGTATGTATGTGTGTGTATGTGTATATATATGAATAAATATATATATATATATAATATATATATATAAATCAATCAATATATATATATATATATATATATATATATATATATATATATATATATATACTAATATATATATTTATATATATATATATATATATATATATATATATATTATATACACACCACACCGTGTGTGTGTGTGTGTGTGTGTGTGTGTGTGTGTGTGTGTGTATGTGTGTGTTGTTGTGTGTGTGTGTGTGTGTGTGTGTGTGTGTGTGTGTGTGTGTGTGTGTGTGTGTGTGTGTGTGTGTGTGTGTGTGTGGTGTGTGGTGTGTGGGAGGGGAGGGGAAGAGAGAGAGAGGAGAGAGAGAGAGAGAGAGAAAAAGAGGAAAGAGAGAAAGAGAGAGAGAGAGAGAGAGAGAGAGAGAGAGAGAGAGAGAGAGAGAGAGAGAGAGAGAGAGAGAGAGAGAGAGAGAGAGAGAGAGAGAGAGAGAGAGAGAGAGTGTCTGAGTGAGTGAGTGAGTGAGTGAGTGAGTGAGTGAGTGAGTGAGTGAGTGAGTGAGTGAGTGAGTGTGTGTGCGTGTGTGTTTGCACTCGCGAATTTCTCCATCCTTCCCGAATCTGCTTGAATGCCCTCCTGTGATGGAAGCCATTCTCCCTCCACCGACCAAGCACGAAACCCCAAAGCCACAAATCGCATTCGTAATCCCAATCTCTCGCTCACACTCTCTCTTTCTCATTCTTCCGTAAAGAGGCTATCACGAAACCAAATGCACGGGAATGCGAATTATTACTTCTGTGTTACCGCATTCTCTCTCTCTCTCCCTCTCTCTCTCTCTCTCTCTCTCTCTCTCTCTCTCTCTCTCTCTCTCTCCCTCTCTCTCTCTCTCTCTCTCTCTCTCTCTCTCTCTCTCTTCCCATCCTCCCACCATCCTCTCACTCCCTACCTTCTTTCCTTTCCTTCTCTCTGTATCTCCTGCCTTCCTCCCTTCCTTCCTTCCCTCCCTCTCTCCTTCCCTCCTTCCTCCCTTCCCTCCCTCTCTCCTTCCCCCCTTCCTCCCTTCCTTCCTTCCCTCCCTCTCTCCTTCCCCCCTTCCTTCCTTCCTTCCCTCCCTCTTCTCGCTCTCCCTCTCAGAGCGAGCAGCTAGACGGCGCGGCAGTGACGAACCTCGTCGGCCCACCGCCTCCCTCCCCGATATCAAAGTTATTGGAGTCACGCGCAGGAAAGGGAAAGACTTCATGCAGTATACTTGTACGTGCGATCGAGAGGCCAAAGGAAAAAGGAGAGATGGGAGAAGGGGGAAGAAGATAAGGAGAAAGAGGGAAAGGATTAAAAAAAAAGAGAATGGAAGATACGGTGGAGAGAGAAAATGGTAGAGAATGAAGATGGGAAACAGGGAGGCGACAGAGAGAGAGAGAGAGAGAGAGAGAGAGAGAGAGAGAGAGAGAGAGAGAGAGAGAGAGAGAGAGAGAGAGAGAGAGAGAGAGAGAGAGAGAGAGAAATGAAGAAGGACAAAAAGAAAAAGTGAAGAGAAGAAAAAAAAACATGACAAAATAAGCCGAGATGAGTAGAGAGGGGGAAATGCAACGAGAAGGGCCTAGTTCCTTGCGTACGTGAGACTGTGCTTCCACAAGGAATATGTCAAAAGCAAGAAGGCACATGTGAGATACAAGCGCTTTTATCACGTGGCATAGTCTTTGTTAACGTTTCCCGCAGAGATCTCAGTGGCACCCACTGATAGGTCGTGCGCTGCCATGACAGATTGGCCTGGTGAACCGTGATGCTCGTTTTGTCATGGGTTGTTGTTTGCGAGACAAGGAAAATGCAGATGGCGAGGAATGGCAAGAAAAATGAGAAAAGAAAAATGTATAAATAAGAAAAGACTAAGAGCAAAAAATAAAATGAAGAAATACCATAACAAAGAAATATGACTAAAAATGCGAGGAATAAAAGAAGAAAGAACTACAAGAGCACTCGCACGCGTGAGCATGAGTTAGAAGAATGCGACTCCGCATGATTGTTGCTCACCGACACTTCAGTTGACAACAACTAACAGAGAAACGTGCACAACACACACAATACACACAACATAACACAACACGTAACACACACATAAGTATCAATATATATGCCCGGGCCTATCCATATTTTCTCTCTATATAAACACACACATACATACATGCATACACAAATACAAACAC
>NC_051391.1:39792541-39812541 GCF_015228065.2 Penaeus monodon
AGGGAGAGGGAGAGGGGGAGAGAGAGAGAGAGAGAGAGAGAGAGAGAGAGAGAGAGAGAGAGAGAGAGAGAGAGAGAGAGAGAGAGAGAGAGAGAGAGAGAGAGAGAGAGAGAGAGAGAGAGAGAGAGAGAGAGAGAGAGAGAGGGAGGAGAGAGATGGAGGAGAGAAGAGAAAGAAGAGAAAGAAAAAGAGAAAGAGAGAGAGAGAGAAGGGGGGGGGTCCGAGAGGAAAAAGCTGGAAAGAAAGCAATCGAGAGCGAGATCGTCGAAACTAAGAATATCTGTAATCGTCTACGGGCTGACCTTCGTGTAATGGAGTTAGCTTAGGCCGCCCAACTTGCCAAACCCATTCCTCAAAGGGAATAGGAGAAAAAAGCAGAACAAATATAGGGTGAAGTTTTCCCTAATTCCCCCAGAGACACGTCAAGAGGGCGGGACAGCGGGAGAAAGGGGGCGGGGCGAGAGGGCTTCGGAAACGCCCACTGACGCATTTCAGCTGGCTTGCTTTGGACTTGAAATATCTAGCCGAGAGTCAGCTGGACAGCTCGATTTACTCTAACACTTTCTCAGCTTTTATCAAGTTTGTTCAAAAAGGATAATCCACTTTCTATCCACTTCGTCATTAATCTTGCCGTCCTTGAAAAGTTTTTTTTTCTCTCTTTTTTTGAGGTTGCATCAAATATTTCTTAATATTTTTTCAAACTTTACTAACTCGTCTATCATTACTGACACTTAAGGCTTATCGGAAAAGACTACGTCACAACTTCTACGATGATAAGAAAAAGGGATAAAAAACACGCCCAATCCCAGCACACACTCACACACTCACCCCCCCCCCCCCCAGTCCAAATCCCGCCCTAATCGAGAATCCGACCTCTGTCGATAAAAGAGCGAGAACGAATTTATCATCCCATGCGTTGCAACGGCCTTATATCTTTATATCCCCGCCCTTAATGCACCGGCACACCTAGATAGCCGGGAAGCAGGAGGGACAGGAGCGATGGCGGAGGAGGACATGGAAGAAGGCGAAGGGGGGGGGGGGAGGGGGAGGAGGAGGAGGAGGAGGAGGAGGAGGAGGAGGAGGAGAAAAGGAGGAGGAAGGAAGGGAGAGGGGAGGAGATGGAGAGCGAGGTGAAGGAGAAGTAGGAGAGGGAGCAGCAGGAGGGGGGAGAAAAAGAAAACTGAGATATGGAGGGATGTTCCAAAAGGAGGAGGCGAAGAAAGAAACACATGATATAGGAGGGTGTATCAAGAGGAAGCAGAGAAGGTTGAATAGGAAGAGAAGGCAAAAGCGAACAAAAGAAAGATGAGGAGGAGGAGAAGTTGGCGGAAAAGGAAGTCGGTCGGGAGGAGAAAGGACGTGAAAGATGGAGAGAACGAAGACGAAGACAAGGAGTAAAAAGGAAAAAATGTGAAGATATGGCGAAGGAAATGGTGGCGGTAGCGGTGGCGGAGGAAGGATAAGGAGGAAGTTATTGGTGGAAGAATAAGGCAAAAGAGAAAGAAGAATGACTTAGTAGTGACAGGAAGAAAGAAAAAAAAAACAGGAGGGTGAACAGGATAGAAACATGGGAGACTAAACCCCAAAACAACATGGCAGGTTTTAAAACTCATATGAGTATTACAGTGAGAAAGATCCTATGTATAAAGAAGAAATACATACGAAAAGGCGAACAGGAATTAAACCGTCTTAAAATCCTTAAACGGAATTCATTAGCCACCACTTGACGAGGTGAGGAAGGAAGGCAAACACATAAATACTATTTTTCTGGCAAAGTCGATGGTCATACATATTATACAAGGCAGCCTCGCCCTTTCTTCCTTTACATCTAACTTCCCTCGGAGATGAAAAGATTGTGCGTATGTGTGTATGTGTTTGTATGTGCGTGCGTTTGCGTGCGTGCGTGCGTGTGTGTGTGTGTGTGTGTGCGTGTGTTAGCGAGTGTGTGCTCGTGTGTTTATGAATACATGCCCATATATCTACCTCTACGCACGCCCACAAATCTCAAAACAACCCCAAATCTCAGAATACCCCCGCGAAGACTCGAGAAGCTTCGAAGAATCCATGACAGAATTACTTAGAAGGATTTCCTGCTGTTGACAGAAGGGCACGTGAGAGTGGCAGGGATCAGGGGGCAAGGAGCAGAGGGCAAGGAGTAACGGACAGGGAGTAGGGAGCGAGGGCAGGGACCAGAGCTATACTACGGGGCCTTGTTGTTACGACCTTTCTGTTTTAGATCAAGCGTTCTTTAATCTGCACACCGATACAAATACAAGAGCAAATAAAATATATTTTCTGCTTCAACTAGCTGTCATCCGTACTTCCTGTACCTCTCACCCTCCCTCGTCCTTATTCTTCATTCACTTTCAGCCTCTCACCCTCCCTCGTCCTTATTCTTCATTCACTTCAATTCTCACCTCCCTCGTCCTTTCTTCATTCACTTTCAACTTCTCACCCTCCCTCGTCGTTATCTTCATTCACTTTCAATTCTCACCCTCCTCGTCCTTATTCTTCTTCAACCTTTCAACTCTCACCCTCCTCGTCCTATTCTCATTCACTTTCAGACTCTCACCCCCCTCGTCTATTCTTCATTCACTTTCAGCCTCTCACCTCCCTCGTCCTTATTCTTCATTCACTTTCAACCTCTCACCCTCCCTCGTCCTTATTCTTCATTCACTTTCAACCTCTCACCCTCCCTCATCCTTATTCTTCATTCACTTTCAGCCTCTCACCCTCCCTCGTCCTTATTCTTCATTCACTTTCAGACCTCTCACCCTCCCTCGTCTTATTCTTCATTCACTTTCAGCCTCTCACCCTCCCTCGTCCTTATTCTTCATTCACTTTCAACCTCTCACCCTCCCTCGTCCTTATTCTTCATTCACTTTCAACCTCTCACCCTCCCTCGTCCTTATTCTTCATTCACTTTCAACCTCTCACCCTCCCTCGTCCTTATTCTTCATTCACTTTCAGCCTCTCACCCTCCCTCGTCCTTATTCTTCATTCACTTTCAACTTCTCACCCTCCCTCGTCCTTATTCTTCATTCACTTTCAACCTCTCACCCTCCCTCATCCTTATTCTTCATTCACTTTCAGCCTCTCACCCTCCCTCGTCCTTATTCTTCATTCACTTTCAATCTTATTCATACACACGATGGAACAAAAGACAAAAAGCTAAACATGAATGACCACGAAAGAGGACAAAATCAAGACAAAACACTTCCGTCATGGTTTAATCTTCCTAATGTTCCTGAATTACACCAGAGAACACCTCCGGCTAAATAGTTCACAGTGAGGGCAGGCGAGATGCGTTCTTAAAATAACAATAATAATAATAACAATAATAATAATAATAATAATAATAATAATAATAATAATTAATAATCTAAAAATAAATAACCTTAAGAATAAAGACAGGAATAAAATAACAGGCACCAAAATTAAATGTGTACCTTGGCTTATTATACATATATACTGGGATATAATCACAAGAATATACAAGTACATAAAAACACTGCGGACGACAATGACGTTGTACACTGAACATTTTGAACGCCAGCCCGTAAATGTATCGGAATCTCGCCAAGGACTATTGGGCAGCTGTAAACTAAATATTACGATCAATAAAAAAATTACCGACGGCCAGAACCAGATGTGGCCAGTAACAAAAGCACGAATAATTTGGGGTAGGAAGAGGAAGAAGGGCAAGGGCAAGGGCAAGGGCAAGGGAAAGGGAAAGGGGGAAAAGAATACGAGAGAGGGAAAGGGGGGGAGGGGGAGGGGAAGGGAGGGGAGGGAGGGAGAGAGAGAGGGAGAGGGATGGAGAAAGAGACATAGGGAAACAAGGAGGGGTTGGAGTAGGGGGGGGTGAGAGAGAAAAAAGAGGAAGGAAGAAGAGAGAAGAAAGGAAAGAGAAAAGAAAAAAAGAGAGAGAGTGAGGGAGGGAGGGAGGGAGGGAGAGAGGGAGAGAGGGAGAGAGGGAGAGAGAGAGGGAGAGGAGAGAGAGAGAGAGAGAGAGAGAGAGAGAGAGAGAGAGAGAGAGAGAGAGAGAGAGAGTACCTTTAAAGATCTTTAGAAAATGAATTGCCGATACTGCAAAGCAAAATTCACAACAAAGGTGCTTCTCGATCTCCGCATTCTTACCAACCGCGCCATTAAACGCGCTAACAATAACCACAAGAGAAAATAGCCCACAAACACACAAACTCCATCTTCACCACCGCAAGGCACAAGCCAAGGCTTTCATTCATAATCTCACTGGATAATTAATGTCTGTCCTCGGCCACAACCTCTCCATTTCTTGCAGCTTGTTCGCTTCGGGCATCGCAACGTTTCAGAGTGGCATCGCAACGTTTCGGAGTGGCATCGCACTGTCCATTAGTGACGAAGGAGACATGCTCGAAATTGGCTGGCTGTTGTGATTTTATGACACAGCATCGATTGTTACCCCTTTAACTTCTTTCTCTTTCAATATCTCTCACACGCCCTCCCCTTATCTCTCACCCTGTCTATCCTTTTCCCCCTGTCTATCTTCCTCCCTCTCTACTTACGCAAAGCGCGGTGTCGTAAATCGTGAAAACGAATTTATTTCCGGGAAAAGACTTGGTACGAAGATAGGAGAAAGGGAAGGAGGGGAGAAGATGAGAAGAGTGAGGAAGGGGCAGGTCTGCGTGTGCGCCCGCGCGCGCGCGTGTGTGTGTGTGTGTGTGTGTGTGTGTGTGTGTGTGTGTGTGTGTGTGTGTGTGTGTGTGTGTGTGTGTGTGTGTGTGTGTGTGTGTGTGTGTGTGTGTGTGTGTGTGTGTGTGTGTGTGTGTGTGTGTGCGTGTGCGTGTGCGTGTGTGCGTGTGTACCTGCATAACAGTGGTAGAGAGAGAAGATACGAAAGAAGGAAATAACAAGGGAAAAAAAGGAAGACCCATAAACCTCAGTCCACATCATGCTGGATACAAGTCCAGGATACAAGTCCAAGCGTGCTTCCTTGATACTTGCTTTTGCCTTAAAAATAACTAAGTAATTTTTCCATGAATGTTTTTGGCATATCAAGTAACGACACTTTACACTGGGAATGAAATACTAATATAAATATAGCCACCGTTCACCAAGACATTGTTTTAATTCATAGGATCTTTTTCACTTAAAAAAGGAAAGAAAAGAAAAACACTTTAGACAATCACCCCCCCCCCCAATCTAAAATTAGCAATTCACGATACCATAAGGACTGAGTGCTGTTTAAAAAAAAAGGAAAAAGGGCAGACAGGAAATGCAGGAGGGAGAAAATTACTGCAGCTGCAATTGCATATGTACTGGGGAAATGGGGTTACGTACGACAGCTGACTGGAAAGCACGGGGGGGGGGGGGGGGGGTAACGTGGAGGGGAAAAATACACCTTTAATCATCGTTATTCTCAATCTGTGAGGATTTTGTTTTTGTCTTTAACTAGTTTACTGGCTGAGCGATTAGTCGTTGGGTGAGTTTGTGTGAGAGGGTGGGAAGGGGTCGGGGAAGAAGAATGGAGGGGAGGAAAGGGGGGAGAAGGAAGGAAGGAAGGAAGGAGGGGGAGACGGAGACAGAGGGAGGGAGGGAGGGAGGGAGGGAGAGAGAGAGGGAGGGGGAGGGAGGGAGAGAGAGAGAAAGGGGGGAGTAGATGTGCGTGTCTCTATGTAGGGATATATCTGTGATTGTGCCTGACTAAGCGTCCGTGCCTGAATGTAAATGCATGGGGGCGTGCATACGGCTTTTTTTTATGTCTGGAAGAGAGAAGGGAAGGGCATCAGCGTACTAAAGCATCGGCCAGTTCATCATTTTTGGAATAGTCTCCTAAAAAACATCTTCTATAAACAAGCATCTTCCACGTACCAATCATAAAACACGGCCGACAGATACGAGGAAGAAAAAAACAATAATAAAAGAAACAGCAAAGCTACAGGAACAATGCCACTGTCACACGCAAACACACACCGGCACACGTATAGACATCATAACAAGCACGGGCGTCCCGAATTGGTCGACGTCACTCGAGGATAATAAACTCCCGCACCATGATTTATTGCAATATGCCGCGGGCGAGCTTTGCAATATTTCAGCCTGCCGCCGATTTACTCTATATGACTTGCCATTGCTTCTATACAAATTGTGCCTTTTGGTAAGTTGTTAATACAGTATAAATGAAGTGTAGATTTTGCAGAATATAGGCTATATAGTAAGTAATTCATTACACTTATTCTTTTTTTTCTCTTCGATATAGGCTAGTAGGACATTCATTTTCTTCTTTTTCTTCTTGTCTCTTTCTTTCATGCTTTTTTCTTGGAATATTTTATCCTCCTAACTTTTCCCCATTTCTCCTTCCTCCTTTATTATCTAATATTTTCCCCTTCCTCCTTCTGACTTTCTTCTTCACAATCTTCCATCACTTCCCTCCTCCGCTTCCCTCTGTCTTCTAACCTCTTCCATTTTCTATTATATTTTCGCTTTATTTCATAATCTCTCACCCGCCTTCCCTCTCTTCCCATTGTTTTCTCATACATCCCCCTCCTCTTCTCTCTTTTTCCTTTATCCCTCCCTTCTGTCTCCCCTCCCTCCCTTTAACACTATCACCCTTTTCTCTTTCCTCCATTTTTCTTTCTTCGTCTCCCTCTCTCTTTCACCTCCCATCTCCTCCTCTCCCCCCTTCCACACCCTCACTCCCCCAGAACCTCCAACGTCAACAAACGATCCCATTTTACGAGCCAAAAACAATAAAAGAGGAAGAAACCTCACCCAAAAATGCAATCGTAGTAGCGCCTTCGGAGATCAGGGCATAAGCCCCGAATGCGAAGACACAAATCCACTAAAAGATTTTACGAAAAGCTTGCCTGAACACATCTTTGAATTTTTAAGCGTATGAATAGATATCCCATATATGGACATACACAAATTTATATTATATATATATATATATATATATATATATATATATATATATATATATATATGTGTGTGTGTGTGTGTGTGTGTGTGTGTGTGTGTGTGTGTGTGTGTGTGTGTGTGTGTGTGTTTTATACACACACAACACACTACATATATATACATACTATATATATATATATATATATATAATAATAATATATATATATATATATATATATATAATATTATATATACATATATATATATATATATATATATATATATATATATATATAATATAATATATATATAAATATATATAATATATATTATATATTATATATACATATATTACATATATATATAATAATATATATATATATTGATATAATTATATTATATATCACATAATATTATAAATATACCTAAAATGTTACATCAAATATCTATCGTAGTAAATCTATCGATATGCCCACTTAGTATCACTACGCACTATAGATATAGAAAAAGATATATAAGAGTAAGTAAAAAATAATACACGCGACATAGCATCCTTGCATAAACGATGATATTACATAACGTAAAACGATTATGACGTTATGATGCATATATACCGTTAGCAGTGTAAGGAAACCCGAATGTACGCTAAAACAGTTTTAGTATCAAACGTACGCAATCGCCGTGTGGCCTTACTGCCGAAACAGAAAATGATAAGTAGAGAACGTAAAAAAAACGACATAAGACTCCGCTCAAAACGAGAGTTATGGACACGTCAACGACAGCGAGAGACGATGATGAAAAGAGAGAAGAAAGCAAGAAAACAGGACAGAACGATTTGATGGCATTACTAGGAAAGAAAGATTGTAAAGTATGGCTTAACAAACAAGTAGAAGCTACAACACGACATGCCGAGGAGAGGAGAGAGAGAGAAAGAGAGAGAGAGAAAGAGAGAGGAGAGAGGAGAAGAGAGAGAGAGAAAGAGAGAGGAGAGAGGAGAAGAGAGGAGAGAGGAGGAGAGAGAGGGGAGGGAGGGAGAGGGAGAGGGAGAGGGAGGGAGAGGGAGAGAGAGGAGAGAGAGGGAGAGATAGATAGAGAGGGAGAGAGAGAGAGAGGAAGAGAGAGAGAGAGAGAGAGAGAGAGAGAGAGAGAGAGAGAGAGAGAGAGAGAGAGAGAGAGAGAGAGAGAGAGAGAGGGGGGGGGAGAAAGGGAGGAGGAGAGAGTAACAAGTACACAGAAAAAAACAAAGAGAACAAAATACATCACAGAAAGCACATAGAGTGAGAGAGGGAGGTGAGGAAGTACACATGTCAGTGACCATGACTGAACACCCCACTGGCAGGGGTACTGTCCACTCACACGATAATCAAATCCAGATCCGTCAAGTAATCATAGCTTTCCCAGAACATGTCCGGTTGATGTACGATATCCGGATTGCGTATTCGACGAAGCATATCCGTAGCGACGAGTAATCTTCGATAGTTGACGATGCCGGAAGAGAAAATGCTGCTATTATCAATAACAGAAAGATTTTGATACAAAAGATCACCTTAAACCCCACAACAATAACGAGAAAAAAGGAGCAGAATCAAAAGCTATTACAAACATTTCCCAATTTTGACCCTACATGAGTTCCTCCCACCCCCCATCTGCCTCCCCCGGCTCAACCCCACCCACTAGTCCTCCTCTGTCCACTCTCAGAAAAAACGACGAGTTTAACAACCCATAGCGTGTGGGGATGTTACACTGGACACCGCGTTGTTATTATTCAATTGCGGGATTCGACGAAGATACGGAACATTTCGTCCATTACCCACTTGAACCTCACACGTACCGCTCTCTAGAACATTCGGTATCAAAATAATCATGAAAAACAATAAAATGTAGTTCTTGCACTTGAGGTTTTCACACAAGGGAGAAAAAGAAAATTAATACCAATGGGATGTTTTCACACCACACCATAATTGATGACTATTTGAAAATATTCTGGAAAAATTGTGAAGAAAAAAATCCACCTCAGTCTTTATCGCCTGGAATGATACTGCCCTCATAAAAGGACCATGAGTCCCTTGTAACTCTGAAAAGGGGCGCAGTAATGTCCAAGGCTCCTGTGGCATGGTGGTCGCACAGCCCAACGTGCTTGTTTTAATCGACTTCACTTAGAACCACTTGGCCTGGTTAGTCGTCTGCATTCGTGCCGTGAATTCTGGGACAAAGATCCACAAGATATGATAAGACACTTTAATAACAAGCATCTGAGAGCTTCACGCCAGGCGCGGAAAAAGGTCAACCAGTTACAGAAAATTCTTCGAAAACATGCCATGGACTCGTTCGTTTATAATAACACACTTAAAATCTGGAAAGATCTTCATACCAGAAACAAGGTCCAAACCATTCCTTCGCAAGCAAAACCCAACCAACTACATTATCGACTCAGCACTAAGAACTAATAGTGAAAAAGAAAGAGAATGCGAGAAAAAGAGAAAAGAGACCTGGTTTACGTTCAAGAAAATCCAAAGCGGTACCCACCGACTTCACCGCCGTGCTATTTGCGCTTTATAAATTTCGAAATGTACGTATAAAGGGAAGAGAAATACAGAATAACGTATGCCTTATCGAAAACCAGCTAAGGAAATCATAAAAAGCTGAAAATTTTAGAAAACTCGAGGATTCGTAAATGTGCCGCTGACGACGAAGATGCGAATCTAATGGAAGAGACGGTAATAGTGAAGACGCGAAGACGACATCCAGAAAGAGAGAAAGAGAAAGAGAAAGAGAGAGAGAGAGAGAGATTATCCACACAAGGTCTTAACAGAGGTACTAGTGTTGGCGACTGCTTTCTAAAATTTATAAGAGTATCTGAAGAACCTCTAAATGGTGTGTCCAACGAAGAAAAGCTCCCAAAACGCACCATTAGGTCTTACTGTTGCATTACACTGATGAGCAAGAGAGAAAGGTCAGTGGGAAGGTACAGAGCCAGAATCCTCACTATAAACCATGATGAAAAAAAAACAAAGTTTAATATTCGTATGTGCCCTCTGATTTCACTCTAGAGGCAATATCAGTATCTGTATCTTCTAACTACAGGGGCAATCTCACCATAGACATAACCCAAGTTGAGACATAACCCAAGTTAACCGTTAACCTAGTTCATTATTACCTTACTATAGGCAAAACTCATTTTCATCATATCGCTACACACACGATTTCACCATCATCTCATTATTGGCACCACCCTACCTAACTTTCACCTCACAGTAAGCAAAATTTCACGTATCACTCCACAAATGAGGGAACCCTAGTTCACTATCATTTTACTCAATACAAGCCTATTCACCATCACCTCACTACAGACATACACCAATCTTCCCTCGAAATAAGCACAATCCCGGCTAAAATCTCGAGTCTGGGAACAAATTCACACGGTACGAAAGCGTAAAATCCTTTGAGTCAGACCATCGCCATCTTTCTCCGGCGTTCAAAACACACACACACCTCTAAATGAAGAAATTGTTCCGCGAACAAGCACAGCGCAATTAAGCAGACGGTCTTGGGCGGAAAAAGGGAAAATCCAAGGACGAAAGCCATTCATTCCATGGTGCGTCAGTCAGTCTCTCCTCTGCTTCTCTTTTATTCTTCTCTTCGTCTCTTTTCTTTCTGTTTTCTTTATGCTACATCTCTTTATCTCTTATCTTGCTACCCCTCTCTTCTCGCTCTCTTCCACTGCTCGGACTTTCCCTTCATCTTGTTTCCCTTCTCCCCTTCCCTTTATAAACCCTTTCCCTCTCACCCCCCCTCTCTCCTCTCTTCCTCTCACCGCACAGCAAAACTGCACAGCTTCCCCGAGGCTTCGGGGTTTAACATTCCTTGCATTCACGGAGAAATAGAGAGTGAGAGAGCAGAAAAGTGAGTAGAGGCAGCTTCATTATCTCGTTAGCAAACTTCTTGGTCTTTTCTTAGTATACGCGGGATGGAAATACTGCAGCGCAATGCAGGAAACGCAATAACTGTTGCAAAAATAAATAAATAAATAAACTAATTATAATACAATTGTAGTTAACAGGTGCAGATGGCATAAAAAAATCAAGAAAGGATGAAATAAAATAAAACAAAAGAAAACCCAGAAAAAACCTGCACAAAATGTTTTTGGAGTTCGTCTTCTCTCGGGCGCGTCTTCTGTGATAATAGCAACATCCTCTCTCCGAGTCTTGACTTTTCTCATCTATCTCTGTCCGTCAAAATTTTTGAATTACGACTTTCGTCTCATCCATTTATAAAAACTAATGGAATGCGACACGTGACAGTGACGTAGACAGATAAAATTTTATTATAACTGCAGTAAATTTTCTTAATAGGTAATTGCAAATCTATGAAAATACGGATGGTTTTGAATGTTTACTTTGTTAACGAATGTATTTCTGTATTTCTATTTTTTACGAAGTGTACAATTTGTTAAAATTGCAAAGCTAAATACAGAAAAACAAATAATAAGAATGATAAATAAATGCATATTCTACGTCTCAATGAGCCGTTTTCTCATTCGCTTTGCTCTCCACGCCGTCCTTAGGGAGGGGAAAGACGAGAGAGGAAGAAGAGCAGAGAGATGGGGAGATGGGGAGAGGGGGGAGAGTTAGTGAGGGAGAGAACGGAATAAAGGGAGATGGATCGGGAGACGTAGACGGAGAGGAAAATATAAAGGGAGGGGAGGAGAAAGAGAATAAGTATATGAAAATCCTCAATAAGGAAGTACACACACAGGAGACACGAGAAAACTGACCATATACATGGGTTGAAACGTCGACAATTTGCGCCCCTCTTTAAACACCGGTCACTTAATCGCTGTCCCCCTCTTCCCTATACATATATACACAAGGGATGGCCGCAAAATAAATACTTCCCTTGTCTCACTTTCATCCTTCCCAGAGACAAAGTTTACCGACACATAACTAGCGCCGGACGGGAGGTTATCTCTCATCCGCACCGCAGCATATCCTCGACCTCCCCCTCTTTCCCTACACATTTTCCTCCCTTCGTCTCTTTACTCTTCTCCCTTTCCTCCTCCTCCTTCTTCCTCCCTTTCCCGTTGTTCTCCCTCCATCTCCATTTTATTCTCATCCTCCCTCCTTTCCCCTCCTCCTCCACTTCAATCTCCCTCCTTTCTCTTATTCTCCCTCTCTCTCCCCTTCTCTATCACAAATGTTTCTCGTCGTCACCGAGGCGACGAGAAAGACAAACGTTTGTGTCGGAAGAACGTTTAGGGAAAGCTGCGGATAATACCAACAGCCTCCAAAGCTCCGATCTGTTCCATAAAGCTTCTGCCTCCCCAGCATCCCTCAAGTACTTTACACAAATTATTTCCACATAGCCTTCCTTCCATTCTCCTCCTGTATAACCCCCTTCCCTTTCCACATTTATTCTCTTTCCCTCCACCCTCATCCACTCCATCCCCAAAGCACCCGAAGGGATTTCCCCCATGCTATATCCTTTCACTCCTACCACCCCTAAAACTGCCCCCCCCCTCCAAAATCCCACCGTGGCTATTAATCTCCCCCGCACCTATTTGTTCAGCGCCGTTGTTCACGCACCGCGATCATTAGCCCACGACTGAAGCCAGGTGCGAGTGCTCAGGTACCCTCCCCAGCTGCCTGAGACCTCGTTACCTGCCTATGGATTTCCTTTAAGCTACCACGACGAGAGATTCTCCGAAGAGATTAGTCTTCTCAGGCTACTTCTCGAGCGGCGGAAAAGGAGGCCGAAGGTGACACGAGTCCCTACAAAGATGGAACTAGCCTCGGGATACAACTGAATTGACGACTTACAAACTTGAAAAATATGCTTTTAAGCCTCAAAACGCAGAGCTATAATATAAGACTTGGTTAAGAGGAATCTTCAGCAAGGTTAAATTGAAATTTAAACACGACTTTTAATCTTAAAAAAAAATAAATAAATAAATAAATAAAATATATATATATATATATATATATATATATATATACACACATATATATATACATATATATATATGTATATATATATATAATATATATGTACACACACACACACACACACACACACACACACACACACACACACACACACACACGCACGCACGCACACACACACACACACACACACACACACACACACGAGTTAACAAAGTCCATATTCACATAGCCAAATATGCCACAAAATTTAAAATAAATTTAATTCCTACTTGAAGTACACCACATCATATAATTATCTTTCCTGCGCTGAAGTCTTTTAATCAGCCTAACCTGCCTCCGCTTGCAGATCTAAATCCCCACGAAAATCTAACCCATAAATCCTTGGTCCTTGGTCGCCAGCCCCTCAAAATCCACCAAGATCCGTTAGCAACTCTTTGCGTAAACCTGCTAACAAAAGGAATACTCAATATAAACCGACGGCGATAATATTACCTCGAATAAATCTAAATTACACTTAAAAAGCTAAAAAGACGAAATAAAAGGCACAAGAGACGAAATAAAAGGCAAGACAACGAAAGAGGGGAAAGATACATCATCTGGTCGCAGCGCGAGTGAAAAGAGAGACATCTCACACAGAAAGTACCAAAAGAGTGTAAAACCCGTTTTTATCGCCGGGTGTAAGATTTAAGGCAAAAAGAAACGGGAGAGGACGGCCGAGAGGTGCCTTACCTCCGCTGTGGCCAAGACTGCGGATATCCGTATTAGGGTTCTGTAAGTTTTTATCTATTTTAGTCTCTTATAAATTTGTTATCATTAAGAAGCATTAATTTATCTCTCTGTCTCTCTTCGGCATAGGTCTATCGTCTGAAAGGCTTTCGGGCGTGAAACCCCTTATTAATGAGACTCTTCTCCCAGCCTGGCGTTAAAGTCGAACGTGTCTCTCATCGCCAGCTCTTATGGGGAAACCTTAGGGACGCCGACGTGTTTTTCCATTCCTTCTCTTATCGTACGGACTTTCTGGGATTTTTAAAATATACAAAATACTTTTCTTCCTTTTCCATTTAGTTTCAACTCGATAGACATTTCCCACAATAAGCACTTTCCCTCCCTACTTCACTCCCTCTACTCTTCTCTGTCTCTGTGTTCCTCTCTTTCTATGCCATCTTTGTACTTCCACACAGACCTTCTCGACCCTCGCTCTTAAACCCATGTCTTAAGTGTTCTCCCTCCACCCCCTTCCTCTCTTACTAAAACGTCCATCCGTCCGCCCTCCGTCCTCGGTCGTAATCTCCAAATATTTTCCTATCCTTTCCTTTGCTCTTTTTCTTCACTTATCCTCCTTTCCTTCCTCTTCCTCTAGTTTTTCCTCGTTTCCTCCCCTTTTCTTTCTTCTCCCCATATTTCTTCGTCTTCCTTAAACATTCCATGCCCCTTGCCTTTACCTCCCCCCCCCCCTTGTCCTTCCTCTTTTCCCTTAACTTCCCCATCTTCCTCGCCTTCCTCCCCCCTCCCTCCCCACTCACTCCGGCCAGGTAACAGCTGGTAACACTTTGTTCTCCTCTTTGTCCCGATGATCTGATAAGCAACCCTCGGCCAATGTCTTTCGGCGAGTGAAGCCTTCGAGCTGGTTTGCCTCGTCCGCCCGTGACGCTTACGAGATGTTCGCGCCTGATAGAGCGACGTCCGATGTCCTAGTTACTCCCATCCACCAATCCCCACACGGTACATCCCCTTCCTCTCCTCCTTATCTTTTTCCAATCCCCCAATCGCCACTTGGTACTTCCCCTCCTTTCCCAACCCCCTTACACATCTCTTCGCCACTCATCCACTTGACCCCCGCTGGGTCCCGTCAAAAAGAGTCCTGAAGGTTCAGGAGGTGGCTCTGAACCCACCCCATAATCACCCGCAGCACAACCTCGGCTGACGCAAAACCCAGGTGGTCTCGAGACTCCAGTAGTGTTTTCACTTACGCCTTCGCAGCCCAAAGTACTTTATAACGAGGGTTAAAGAGAGAGAGCATAACGTACAAAACAAGAAAAGAAAGGAAAATAAATAAGGAAATAAAAAAGAAAAGCAACTTCATATATCTCTAGCCAGGCCCGCTCACCGCGCCGAAAACACTAGAATTCCAAGTTATTACTGCTGTGAAATTAATCTCTCGCCTCCTGTAGCGCCTCCGTTCCTGATCGAACTTGCCTGGGCTCTGATTACACCGAGGAAATCTCACATAACAATGACTAAATAAAAACGAAAAAAAGAAAACATTTCTCTAATACCTATTTTAAAGTAGAGAGAAGGTAAAAAGTGAAAAAAATGGGGCACTTTTTGTGATTTACTAGTTGTTCCAGAGAATGTGCTGACTCACTAGCGTCCAGTGGTTTACTTCCCTTCGCAGTGAAAAGGAAAAGTTGGAGAGAGAGAATGTGAGGAAGTTCGACAAGTAAAGAGGAGGGAGACATAGGAGGTGGGAGAGAAAGAGGAAAAGGAAGACGAGGAGGCAGAGATAGAGAAAGAGAAGAAGGATGAGGAGGAAAATAGGGAAAATTTGAAAAAAAAAATAATAAAAATAAATAAATAAAAAAAAAAGAGGAAAAAAGGAGAGAAAAGGGAGAAGGAAGAGAAGTAAAAAGGGGAAGGCGGAGGAGTAACAGAAGAAGAATACCGGGAGAGGGTGAATCAGAAAACGTACGCAATATCCGTTGTTTCCAAACTCCGGAAAGGGAAATGAAGGCAATATTCCCTTTTGTTGGGAACTACTGCATGAACGGGTCACACGCACTGGTACACGCAAAAAAAAAAAAAAAAAAAACACAAAAAACAAGCCATGAGTGCATGCCGAAGCAGACAAGCCGGTAGACTAGACAAGCAACGCCTAAATGCTGACACAATTGCATACGCATGTGACAGTATCCATTTTCCATTAAAAAAAGCTGAAACGAGTCAGTGTATTGACACCAACTGCCGACGTTTCCATTTCCCTGACCCTTACGTTTTCTTCAAATTAATTTCCTCATACATTAATCTATTCTCCCATCTTCCCTCACACGCCCCTATCATTAGAAGGCCTCCTTATAAATCTGGATGAATCCTTTAAATCTTAGAAAAGAAATGAAGACGATACGGAGAAAGATACATAAAAAAGACGACGTGAAGAGATAACGAGGCAGAAAAGGGCTACGCAGAGAGGGAATACGCCATAAAGACGATATAAATTGAGAAAGAGACATAAAAGTTGAGGTGGACCATTCGAGGGCGAGCTACCCAAGCATCATCGCCATCACCCCTTCAGGAAGTCCGAAAGGGAGACTGATCGCATGCGTGCACTCGAGGCGGTCCTAATCCGCTCCTTCCTCTCGCCCTGCGCTCGAGGACATGACAGCGGCGACGAACCGGGAACAATATCTAACACCGATTGAAGGACGGCGAGAATCGGAACGAAAACAAAGACAGAGAGAAAAGGGTGCAGCCTCCCTTTCATTACTGTCATTTCGACCTACGCCTCCTCCCACACCTAACCCCTTTCCCCCCTCTCCCCCTAGCCTCTTAAGGTAAGTGAGCCCCTTTGTACAAACAGACAAAATAACCAACCATGCGTCTCTTCCCCCTCTCTCCCTATCTCCTTCCGCCGCCCTCTTCCTTCCTTTTCTACCTTCACCCCTAACCTTTATTCTTCCCTCTATCCAGTCTAGTTCCCTCCTTTCCCTTTCCCTCTCCCTCTTCGTCCTTTCATTCATTTTTTCTTTCATCCCTTCTTCCCTCTCCTCTTTAATTCCTTCTTCTCTGACATTCTCTAACCTTACTAACCCTCTTTCCCCTCTTACTACTCACTGTCCCCTCAATGGAAGATGCCTCCCCGCTCTCGACTGAACAAGGGACAAGGGGTTACAGGTTAAGGAGAAAGGGGCTAAGGGCTAAGGGTTAAGGGAGCAAGGGGCACCTCTAGAGACGGCGGTTTGTCCCAAGAACAATGCCTTCTTGGAATATTAACTCCTTCAAACAGCCACATGACTTCACTCTGGCGTGAAAACCGACGGTGCATAAGTACAAGGGCCTAGTTTCCGTGTCAAAAGTACGCGGTGTGTGCACAGTACTGCACCATGTGTACAATGCGCCCCGCCTCGTTTTGCGTGTCCCGTGTCTGCGGGCAGGTGCTTTTGTGTGTCGTGTTTATAGAGATGAGAAGTAGTTAGTACCTGAAGAAACTTTCCTTTTGAAAAATAAAAAAATCCTTGGGTGTCTTTGTTCGTTTCTCTCAGTTAATAACAACACATACGTATTACGTTTTCCAAAGTTTAATAAACTTATTTCTATTCACTTTTTCAATAACCGAAAAAGTTAGCTTACCTTCTCAGCTTCCCCGACCTATAACAGGTTACACTAAGAACGCCAGCATGCCTCGACAGGATCTAAGAAGGTCCTTCCTTCCCCCTTAAGGGCGAAGAATCCCCCTCTCCCAAAGAGCAGCCAGAACGGGTTAGCGCCCTTCCCCTTTCCGTGGAGGACACTAAACCGCCCGCTAATGTCCCTTCCACAGGGGGACGTGGGCGCAGAGTTGATTCCAAATGGTTGTTACACATAATAAACCGTCTTTTTGCCTTATCATCATCACTCCCTTCCCCCATTCAAACTCCTATCCCCTTTCCCCTCCCACCCCCTCTCCCCCAACCCCCATCACGTGCCGCCACTAACTGGATACCTCCACCGCCTCTAGCTCCTCCATCCCCTCCCCCTCCTTCCTCCCCTCCTCTCACTGTCTCCATCTCCACCCTCCACCCGCTACCCTCCACCCTCCAGCCTCCCATCCTACCCCTCCCCCTACTGCTTTAGCCACACAGTTTCCAAGTCATTAAACGCAAGACTCAAACAAACGCGGGGACGTCGAGCTTTTAACAAGACTCCGGGGCGCTTAATAGGAGCAAGAAGAGTCCCTACAGGCAATCATCACCCTTATGAGCACAAGGGGCCAGGAATGTCTTATTCCCCAGCCGTGAAACAGTAATGTACTTTTAACAAGCCTAAACGTAGTCTAATCTCCTAACCACCTTACTTCCCACTTATAGAAATAATGCTAAAGAAAAAAATATCAATATATAGACAGAAAAATACAAAGTCGTTCTATTTTTCGCATACTTATGACCCTTGCTATAATAACTCGCTAGTCTAATCACCCTTTTGCAAAAAAAGAAAAATAATGAAACTGTTTTATCAATTTCACAATTACCTCCCTTTCATTACACCATTTCTCCGGCATGTGAACTTACTTGATTTTTTAACATACCCGAAATATATGCCGAAGTTAAAAAATATTAATTTATTTTTTTCGAATCTGCCTACGGTCATAAAATAACTCGCTAACAATAAGCTATCACTACAAACAAACAAAGCAAGTAAGGAGAAGAAAGTGACAAGGGCGGAAGGGAAGGGAAGGGATGGAAGGAGGAATGATAGATAAGGAGGGAGACGGACAAATTATGGGAAGGAAAAGGGAGTTTAAGCGTGAAGGTAATAGGTGAGGTTAGCGGCACAGAGGAAAAGAGGGAGAACGTTGAGAGAAAATGTTGACGTGTTGGGAGAATTGAGAAAAGTGTGGAAAATGGGAAACGAGTGAAGTGGAAAGGAAACGAGAGGGTAGATGAGTAGAAAGATAAAGGAAAAGGAAGACGGGATGAAGATTAAGAAGATGGAGGAAGGGACGGAGAGAGGAAGATAGACGGAGAGAGAGAATGGGAGATAATATCCCAAAAAGGCAAATAGCGAAGGGGAGATGCCCTTGGAACGGCAGCAGAGAGGGAACGACCACAGATAAGAAACGCGAAACACATCAGCCCCTGCGTCTCACAAGGTAGGTAGCACACTTAATCTCTCGTTGTTGGTCTTCTGTTTTATCATGGCCTATCTCCCCTCTTCCTCTGCTTCTCGTCTTGGCACGAGACATCCCCTCCGCCTCCCTCTCTTTCTCTCTCTTCCCCTCCCAACCCTTTCTCTCCTCCCCTCCTCCCCCTCCCCCTGCCCTATCCCAGCAGATCTTGCCCCATCATGCAAAAGCTCCTTCGCTCGCTCTTAAGGAGTGAGGGTCTTCGCCTTCCTCTTCCTAAAAGCGTCGTAACAACTCTCTTTTGAGCTCTTCCTTTGTCTCTCAGCACATTTTCCTCCTTTGTCTAAATATTTGTCTTTTTCAGAGGATTTTTTTCTGTCTTTATCTCCCTCAGTGTCGCTCTCCTTTACCTCTCTCCCGTGCCTCCAGAAAAAAGTTTCCCCAACAATTACCTTATTTTTATCGTATTTCTATCCCTTTGCAAATAAACACAGGAAATAAATTGAAGTAAATGAAATAACTAAACATCTCCGTCCATTACACTTCCTCTTCCTCCCTCAAAAATGAGAGGGAGGAGAAGGGGAAGAAGGATAAAGTAAAAAAAAAAACGATTGATGCTTCGGCCGAAACATGGATTACCCAAGACGTTTTCGAATTTATACAGATTCTATTTTCTTTCGTTTCTCTACTTCAGGCCGATCCTCTGTGGAGGTTTTGTTACCAGTATGAGAAGGGAGGGAGAGGGAGGAGGGGAAGGGAGGAGGGAGAGAGAGGGAGGTGGGGGAAGGAGGGGTGAGGGAGGGGGGAGAGAGAGAGAGAGGGGGAGGGAGGAGAGAGAGGGGGGAGGGAGGAGGAGGAGAAGGAGAGGAGAGAGGGAGAGGGCAGAGAGAGAGAGAGAGAGGAGAGAGAGAGAGAAGAGAAGAGGAGAGGAGAGAGAGAGGAGAGAGAGAGAGAGGAGGAGGAGAGAGAGAGAGAAGAGAGAGAGAGAGAGGAGAGAGAGAGAGAGAGAGAGAGAGAGAGAGAGAGAGGAGAGAGAGAGAGAGAGAGAGAAAGAGGTGGGGAAGAGAAAAACAGAGAGCGCTTTCGTTGGAATAAGTGCTTAAACCCGCACGGAGAATGGGTTCATTTCGACGCAAGCTCTGGAGCGCGATGGACAAAAAATACACACGTCTACAGTATGTACATTGATATTTTGCAAGAAAACTTCCACTACAAAGGTTTCCGTAAAATGAAAACCATCAAAATCATATTTCAGTACTGCGTATGCAAATGTTATATTCATATTATACAGTTTCAAAAAGCTCTTTCCTATCCTAACTACATCTCATCTTTTCTCTTTCTCCTTACCTTTCTTTTTCCTT
>NC_051391.1:39817541-39822541 GCF_015228065.2 Penaeus monodon
GAAAAGAGGAATAGGAAGGGAAGAAGTGTGAATTTGCGAAGAAAGAAAAGTGGAAGGAGAAGAAAAGGGTTATGGGGAGGAGCAATGGGAGACGGAATTGGGGAGCGAAAAGGAAGGAGAGGAGAGAGGGAAAGAGGGGAAGGGGGAGGGAATGGTTGTAAGAGAGGGAGAAAGGGGGGAAAGTGGAGTGCCTCGGCTGCTGTTATGTCCACCAGAAAGAGGGGAGTCGGCGAGGACAAGGATATTCTTGTGCCCCGCTGAGCGCCCTCTCGAGGCCCGCAAGGTGCGCTGACACTTTGCAGCACACCTTGATACCTTATCCCGCCATCCACTACATGCACATTCCACTACCTATACTAGCCTACTACAGTTCACTGCCAAAAATAGCAATGTAAAGAATTATATAACTTAATCAAAATAATAACAGTAATGATATTATTATGATTATTTAAAAAATTTAACAATATATAGACTAATATTATTATAAATAATAAAAATCACATAACTAAAAATAACAATGACATTGCATCATTTAACAACAATAATAAAACGCACGACTATTAAATAACATTACTCATTCCCCTCTTTCACAACCACAGCACACTCACCGCACCCACGCGCTACCCACCACAGCCACAGCACAGCCCCTTACAACCACTTCTAGGCGCCATTATTAAGTACGAAACGCGACACCCGTAACTGATCCTCCACAAAAATGCAAGCAAGCAAGCACCTTCACTTCCCTCCAGCCCTGAAGACCGAGGCAACACCGCCAACATTAAACAACGGGCAGCAAAACCAACAGGCAACACCGCCGTTCTCGCCACCGGCAACAGAAAACAACACCAGCAGGCAGCACACAACACCACAATCATACAACGCCATCATCATCATAACCAACAGATACCAGCAACAAATACTATCATCACCAACAACAAACCGCCATCAACATCCCCAGTACACACCAGCATCATCGCCAGCAAAAGACCATCACCACCAACAGACAACATCACTACTACCATCAACACCAACAACAGACATCATTATCACCATTCCACATACGAGCAACAAACAACACAACTATCCCGCGCAGCAACGCCAAGAGCAACAAACAACATTACTATCCTGCGCAACATCCCAATCAATAATACTATTCCCTGCTACACCGCCAACATCATCTGCGACAACACCGCCATCACTACCAGCGACATCAATATCTCCTGTAACGCCGTCAGCATCATCAGCGACAACAAAACTATCCTCAACAACACCACTATCCTCAACAACACCGCCACTAACACCAGTGACAACACCACTTGCCTCTTCACTACCACTATCCTCTGTAACACCGCCATCACCACCAACGACAACATCCTCTACCCCCACCCTCCATCACCTAGAGCGACATCCTCTACAACAGCGCCACCGACGCCACTACTGCCGCCCCTGCAGCTCACCCCACCTGGACACCCGCTTTCCGCGACTTGAAATTCAACGAGTTCCATTCCCGGGAGGTTGTGAGGTGTGATGGCGTGCGGGTAAGGACAAAACGACTTGTTAAATGGAGAATGTGAATGCCTGGGATTGCCATCATCCTCGTTCTTCTCATTCGTGTTTCTCCTTCTCCCCCCCCCTCCTTCTTTTGTTTTTTCTCCTCCTCTTTCTACTCTGTTCTTCTTCCAGATTTCAATCGATGGACGATTCAGTTTAAATCGATTCATAGGGTGAAACGGAAAGAAAATACACAATGCTGACTAGTACAAAAATAATTCGTTGTAATAATGGCTAATCCTTTGCCAAACTAGTTTGGTCACGTATCAATTTATAATTAAACCGATTTTTTAAAGATAAGCTTTAATCAATAGCCATCACGGTTATCATTAAGCCCAATCATATTACAACAAAGCGAATAAAATACACAAGAGGGGGGGGGGGAGAGAGGGAGAGAGAGAGAGAGAGAGAGAGAGAGAGAGAGAGAGAGAGAGAGAGAGAGAGAGAGAGAGAGAGAGAGAGAGAGAGAGAGAGAGAGAGAGAGAGAGAGAGAGAGAGAGAGATGGGGGAGGGGGAGCACGCTAAGCACGCAGAGTGGCCGGTGTAAGCGTACACGTGTAAACAAAGGGCGGAATGGCACAGTGCGGCCGCGACAGGAGACTACTTCATCCGCCAAGTGTTCCGCGTGGAGGGCAGCAGTGGGCGATCCTGTGATCCGTCAAGGAGTCCTTTGTCCGAAATTAGTTTTTTTCCTCTCTCTGTCCTTCTTTTCTTCGTTTTTTTTTTCCCTTTTCTCCTTCCGAATTTTCCTTTACTTGTATTTTGCTTCTTCTCTACCTCCCCTTTCTCCTCCTTTTAGCTTTCTCATTTCCTCTGTTTCCTCCTCATCCTACTTGCAACGCCTCGTCTTCCTAACCACTTGCATTGCCTTGTCGTCGTTCTCTTCCCCTTCTCCCTCTTCCTCACTTTTCTCTGCTTCCATCAAATTAGGCTACATGACTGGCTGTTATTTGCGGATTATTTAATGCACTTTGCCATACGTCTTCCGTGCCAAGTGGCTGTGGCAGCTTTATCACGGAGAGGAAATGAGGGAGATAAGGGAATAAATGGGGAATGAAGATGGAGAAGGGGGGGGGGATTGAGATTGCATGGATAGATGGTTGGAGGGAGAGGGAGAGGGGGGGGAGGGGAGAGGAGGGAGAGAGAAAGAGGGAGGGAGGGAGGGAGGGAGGGAGAGAGAAAAGAGAGAGAAAAAAAGAGAGAGAGAGAGAAAAGAGAGAGAGAGAAAAGAGAGAAAAAAGAGAGAGAGAAAAAAAAGAGAGAGAAAAAAGAGAGAGAAAAAAGAAAGAGAGAGAGAAAAAAGAGAGAGAGAAAAAAAAGAGAGAGAGAGAGAGAGAGAGAGAGAGAGAGAGGAGAGAGAGAGAGGAGAGAGAGCGAGCATGGGAGGGAAGGGAGGGAGGGAGGGAGGGAGGGAGGAAGGGAGAGAGGGAGGGAGAGAGGGAGATGAAGGGAAGGAAGGAGGGAGAGAAGAGACAGAAAAGCGCAACAGAATGAATAAGACAGACGGGAGCAGTGAGAAGAGAGAACAAGAGAGAACAAGAGAGAACAAGAGAGAACAAGAGAGAAGGAAAAATTATACAAGAAGACATGACCGAAAATAGGAAAAAAAGGAAACAACGAACTATGGCGAAAGAGGCCAAGTAAGCGGCCTTCCCTCCCCCACCCAACCCCCCTCCCTCCACGAAAGAAAAGAGGAGAGGCATGCCTCTCCACTTTAACCCAGCCTCGACCATGAAACAGTGAACACCGCTCACCGTGCTCCCCCCCCCCACCCCCCCCACGCAGCGACCTTTCACGGCGGCTTCCTTTGCGTGTGCCCTTGACCCTCGCGCCGCACGGGAGGAGAGGGGCCAAGATTACTGAACAGCTTCATTCCGACTACATTTTATCTCTTTTTCCTATGTTTTTATTGTCTCTTCTGTACTTCCTCTCCTTTGGTTTATATTCCTTTAACTTTCTCTCTCTCCTCTCTCTGCTAGTATTCACCCATTCTCTCTCCCTTCTTTCCTGCCTCCCCCCCTTCCTCCTCTTCCTCCCTCCGCTATCCCTTCCTTCTCTCCTCCATTCTCTCCCCCTCCCCTTCTTTCCCATTTTCCTTCCCATCCCCGTCCCCACCCCGATCCCTATCCCTCCCTCCTCCCCCTCCCCCGCCCCTCCTGGTCAAACCACAGGTCGCCACGAGTTAAACCTACTGAATATTGAACCTGTTCCCGATACGATCAGAAATATCGATGGCTTCCTCCCGACGAGATAACATCAAGTTGAATCCCAAGACAATAGTTATCGGTTCTTACACAGGCTGGTCTCTTATCGTTCTTGAAGTTTTGTATTACTATGTGAGCGATAACGGAGATAAGCATAAGGGATGCGGATTTTCGTCTGTTTGTCCGCTTTGCAATAACACTGCCATGTTTGGAACATTAACGTCGACAGCAAATAAACCAGGACAGGTTCAGACTTTGATTCTTTTTGCACTCTGTAGACAACGTGGGTTTTTGGTCGTTCTATAAATAAACTTACTTTTGAAAGCAGTTCCAGAATAAGCATTCTCGTCGGTCTACCTGTTTTTCTCTCTCTTTTTCTTCATTTCTATCTTTTCTTTTTCCTTTCATTACTTCTGTTATTCATGCCATTTCTTTCTCTCTTTCTTTCTCCCACCCACTCTGTTTTCTCTTGCATTCTCTTCCCCCACTCTCTCCTTCTTCCCCTCTGCCCTCCCTTCCCTCCTCTCTCTCTCACTTGCAAAATGCACACGCCAGCTTCCCTTTAGCCCCAGGCGGCGTGAGGGAACCATCTTCGAGATGAAACAACTGTCACGCCAAGTCTAGTCTTAGAGGCTGAAGGTGTTAGCGAAGACACAGACACATAACATCCATTTCATAATTCGTGAAAAAAGAAAAGACCATTCTCTGCAGCTACAAGGAGCAAGTATAAAAAAATACAAACGCACACACGCACAAATATATATATATATATATATATATATATATATATATATATGATATATATACTATATATATGCATATAATCAAACACCAGACACACACACACACACACATATACACCCTTCATACGTAGCCTATTCACCAAGCACGCGAGAGAATACAAGCCACGCTTACGTACCTATCTATCTTGCTATAAATACACGTTTTCCAATCCCGATATCAATTTCTGCACATGCTCCGCGCGCGTCTCGTATTCCCACAGACCCCTCCTCCTTCCCTCTCCCCGCCTCCCCTCTTTCTTTCCTTCCTCCTGTTTCCCCTCTCTCCATCCCCATTTCTCATCTCCGCCCTCCCTTCCCCTCTTACATATCCTCCCATCATTCTTCGCTTTTTCCCTGTCGTCCACCTTTCCTCCCTTCCCCATCCCTCCCCCCTATCCATCCCCTCTACCCCTTCCATCACCACCTTTCCCTCTCTCCCTCTCAATTTCCTTCCCATCATCCT
>NC_051391.1:39827541-39830041 GCF_015228065.2 Penaeus monodon
TCCATCCATTGTGCAGGCGGTTTGGGTGGAAGGACTCGGGAAATGGATTGAGGAAGGAGGGAATAGGCTGAGACGAAGGGAGAAAGGGAAGGCGAGGAAGGGGGAAGGAAGAGGAAAAGATGTGGAAAGAATGAATATCAAACCTGACAGACGATGATGATGATGGACGGGGGACAAACGAACAGAAAGCGAAAAATTAATAAGGGAAAGAAACGTAGGAAACATAGCTGGGAGTCTAGGGTAAGAGGAGAGAACCAGAATGAAGACAAAAAGAGACAGATAGAGAAAGAGAGAGACTGACATAAACAGAAACAAAGAACTGGACAAATAGGACAAATAGGCAGGTAGGGAAAACAGACAGACAGACAGACTTGAGAGAGAGAGAGAGAGAGAGAGAGAGAGAGAGAGAGAGAGAGAGAGAGAGAGAGAGAGAGAGAGAGAGAGAAGTACGGGAACTACCAAGGCGAAACGCCTGCGAGCTAGAACGACAGAAGGGCGGAGAGGGGGACAGAAGACCCGCCTGGCTATGAATGGGCGACACTGATAGGAGGCAAGTGGGCGCATTACGGACCCGAAAGCCTCCAAGACAGCCCGGGCACATTCACCCTCGACCCTCTGACGGACCATCGCCCCAGCGCAACCACGATACGCTCCACATACCACGTACCCTCCCTCACCCCCTCTCACACCCACGCCTTCCTCGTACCCACTGCTCTTCGCCCTAATGCCCCATTCACGGTCTGGTGCCCGAAGACTGCCGGTCGCGTGTGAATAACGGTGAAATGAAAGATGAGAAATTCCAAAGTTATACAATCCCGGCGCTTTGTTGTGCCTTGCTGGGATACCGTTGCCTCCGACGGAAATTTGGGATTCTCTTTTATTTACTATTCTTTCCTTCCGTTATACCTATAAACATGGGCATTTCTTTCTTGTTTGTTTTTCTTTCGTTATTATATTTAAGCAAATATGGAACTGAAAAAAAAAAATCTTTGAGAACTCGAAATAATATCAATACCGTTTTTATTGTTTATCCTTTATTGTCTGGCCTTCTCGACATGACTATCTAAAATTAAACAAAAAGAGATGATTGAGAAGTAACATCCAAATAAACACATAAGGAAAAACATATACAGCACTACAATCACTATAATCATTAGTAACTAAGACAACATTCGGAAAAATAAACATTTACTAACCATTTAATGAAGAACCAAATCTCGAAAAAAGGACCAGAGAGTGAAATCTGGCAACTTGCCAAGGTCTCCTTGCAAGTTATAACTTGCTTTAACTTGCTCTAACTTCCCACCAAAACGTGAGTGACGAGCACAAAGAACGTGATATATGGAAATGGACGGATTGGCTAACGTGCGTCCTCGTTTACCAGAGCTTGATGTAAGAGCTAGAATTTGTTTTGACTTGGCAACCTTCTTGGCTTTGGTATCGCATGCGTTTTATGGTGAGCATGCGATACCTACATTCATCTTGTTTTTCTTGCACCACCTTAGCGGCATCGACATAAAATGTTCACTTCCTAGTAACAAGGCATGATAATATTCACAGTAACAAACCTGAGTAATATCCCTTGCAGTTTGTATTCACGAAGAGGAAGACCAAGACATGGTAATATGCCTTATAATCTGTGTGCACGACAGAGAGGGTAATATTCCCTATAGTATTGTACCCTTCATTGGAACAAGCAAATAAAGAGTATTGTTCATACAATTGTAATTCAATGTAATTCCAAATCAGAATCATATTCTGATAATTACCTATATCACCATATTTAATAGCAAACCAAATTAACATCTGTAATCTACATGAACGCTATTATCATATTTCGAACCTTTCAAGCAAAAAGGTTACTCTCTTCAATATACTGACACCACTTTTTAATGTTAAAACTTTTCCATTCTTTCTGAACTTGGAGAGGTCAAGAAGTCAAGGTGATAAAGACCATCTGGAAGACAGGCCAAGCAAGCAAGCAGACAGGCATGTAGTCAGGGAAGCCAAGCAGGCAGACAGGCAGGCAGAAAGGCTGGTCATGCAGGAGTGCTTTCCTACCGTGAATTCACATATCGAAAGGACGCATTAATTTATCGTAAATTGTAAATCTTTTAATAACTGTATAATCTAAATCTTATATTATGTCATACAATTAGAAAAGAACTATTTATTCATACTATATGAAAATGAAAATTACAAAAACAATACAGTATCTCCGCAGTTAATTTTACACTAAACTGTGTTATATTTTTTCTCCCATTTTAGTAAATCTTCTCTTACTCTAAATTTATATATGTATGTGTATGAATATATATGTAAATATATATGTATATAAATGTATATATATACATATATATGTATATATTTATACACACATAAATATATGTATACACATGTGTGTGAATATATACATATATATGTGTATACACAGACGCACGCGCGCGCGCACGCCCACACACCCACACACACAGATATTTTTATATATATATATATATAT
>NC_051391.1:39832541-39842541 GCF_015228065.2 Penaeus monodon
TCATTTGATTAGCATCTGACATGAAAATGCAGAGGCGATAAGAACAGGTGAGAGTTGCTGAAATTCACTTATCCCTCTCTCACTTACGGCTTTTCTTATTCCCTGTTTGAAATAAAAGCTTTCCCTTTTCCTTCCCTTACTGCCTTCCTCACCTTTTTTTTTATCCAACTCTTTCCTCACCGTTCTCTCTCTCTCTCTCTCTCTCTCTCTCTCTCTCTCTCTCTCTCTCTCTCTCTCTCTCTCTCTCTCTCTCTCTCTCCTTTCCTCGTGTATTTAAGCGTGATTCTTTCGAGACTGGAACTTCCCCCAAAAAGAATTTCGTTTACAAAACGAGATCTAAAGACGAATTGTGCATGAATGAACCAGAAAAAAAAAACAGACAAAACATCGAACTCTCCTATATCGACATGCAATTTAATGATATCCTGCACACACCTCACACCTGTTCTGGTAACGTATCCAAACGCCACACACTCATACATGCCCATTAGCGACAGATAAACGCCTTGTTAATATGTACTATATAGGAATAAATAAGGAAAATAATCAAACGGAAAACGACGAGAGAATAACCCAACGAACGGTGATCAAGGCAAGTGCATCACTGACTGGCAATGCGGTAGACCTGTCGAACAGAAAGATAAGGAAGAGGAGGGGGGTATAGTGAAGGAGACAAGATGGCAGGCGGGACCGTGTGTATGCTCGCAGGCAAGCTGCCAGAGCGAAAGGCAAGAAAGAAGGCAAGGCAGGACGCAGGGCAGCGGGGTAGAAAGGCCATAGAGGATCGGGAAGGGTGGCAGGGCAGGAGAGAAACGGACAGCCTGTTGAGCAAACCGACAACACGGACGATGGAAGAGATGTGAGGCGTGTAGCGGCGACTAACAAAGGGCCAGCAAGGGCGGCGACAAGGGATGCCAGGGGGAGGGTGAACTAGAGCGAAGAATATGGGAAGAGTCTGAAGATGGGGAGAAGGGGTAAAGAAGGGGAAGGGGTGTGGGAGCAAACTGGGAAAAGAGAGAGGAAGAGAGGGGACGAGGGAGGGGAAGGCAAAGGAAGAAAAGGTAGAAAGGGGAAGCAGAAGGGGAGGAGAAAATGGATATAAGAGGAAGAACAGATAGAAGAAAAGGCATAAGGACAAGAGTGGAAAGGGAGAGTGTCATAAGGGGAAGGGGAGAGAGGAGTAGAAACTGGAGGGAAAGGGGGGCGGTGGAAGGGGGAAAGCGTCTGGCCGCCTGTGTGTAGCAGGCAGGGTGCACGTCACACTCGGGTACAATTACCACGTGGGAACCTACAAGGGAGGAGGAGAGGAAGGAGGGGGGGTGGAATCCTGCGCCGTCAACATTCCCAGCGTCAAGTGGCCAAGTCAGATCCAAACTTTTTCTGTTCCGCCCCTTCTTCCTCCTTAACTCTCTTCTACCTACAACCCCTCCTCCCACTCACCATTTAATGCAAACAAATACAACACAAAAACAGCCAGATCCCTCCATCTCCCTCTGCCCAACCCCCTTTCGACTTCCTTCCCTCTTCTCCACGCTTCCCCTTCCATTCACCCCGTTCACTCCCCCCCTCTTCACTCGCCCCCCACCCCCCATTTTACCCAACGCGCGTCACAGCCATCACCTTCTTCGTCTCCTTTTCTTCTTATTTCTTTTTCTTATCTCTTTGTGCCGCGAGCGTGAGAAGAGAGAGATCCTCCAACAATGACAGACTAAACGCTCCATCCTTGAGGTGTTTCCGCGTGTTAAGCTGAAAAAAAAACGAGAGAAAAAAAGAAGAGAGGCAAGCGCTTACAAAAAAAGTAAAGGGAATACGATGAGCGACAAAAAAAGAGAGAAAGAAAGTGGAATTAGGAAGAAAAAAAACAAGGAAGAGGAAAGAAAATCTAATAATTATAACAGGGAAAAACAGAAAAACAAAGAATCAGAAAAATCCTCCTGTTCTTCATCGTTAACTCCTAAGAATTGAGTCGATGTTGCGTAACCTGGTCTTCCCGACGGATGATGACGACACGGACATGCCTTCCCTCGCGGCAGACGCTCTTTGTCCGTTGCGGTTGAAGAGGAGGAGGAGGAGGAGGAGGAGGAGGAGGAGGAGGAGGAGGAAAAGGGGGAGGGAGAGGGAGAGGGGGAGGGGGAGGGAGAGGGAGAGGGGGAGGGGAAGGGGAGGAGGAGGGAGGAAGAGGAGGATAAGAAGGAAGAGGAGGAGGAAGAAAAGGAGGAGGGAGAAAAAGAGGAGGAGGAAGAGAAGGAGATGGAAGAGGAGGAAGAAAAGAGGAGGAGCAGGAGGGAGAGGAGCATAAAATAAAACGAATCGAAAATCAGGCACAAGCAGAAGAGAAGACTGACACCCTGCCAATAGCGAAGTGCCGATTCTTTACATATCTTATGGAAAGCGTCAGCACAGCGCCATCTGTCGAGCCCTAGTTGGCGTTTATCGGAGTCAGATATTTCACTAATACGCAGAGTCAATCGCGGGACTGTCTTGGAGGAAATACTTGAAACCAAGGAAAATTGGTAAGTAAATAAACAAACAAAATCTTACTCGTTGCAAAACATTAACATTTTACTCGTTAAGCTCTTCCTTTTTTAAAATAGCGTATATATTTCTATCCTTCATTTTCATTTAAAGTTTTGATAATCATGAAGTTTCGCCGAGTATGGAATCCGTCTGGCAAGTATATTTTCCCCGCGGTCGAAGTTGTCAATCACGCGGACAGTGAGAAACACAAACAAAAACATACGAACTCTGAGACCTCTTCCACTCTCAAGAAGTGAATATAAAAATAATTCACTGAAATCAACGGTGATATTCTGGACAGAGAAACGTGAATTGTTTATTAATTCATTCATCGTATTAATAAAATAAAATAACTAAACTGAAGTTCCAATTACCCATAAAATAAATAAATAAAGACACTGACGAGTACAGCTTCACTCCCCTCAAAAAGTTCAACGCTCGTAACATTAAGACAATCAGTTATTCACAAAGATGGCTATTCATTTCTCGAGGTCGAGGCAGTGCAAAGTTGACTGACCGAGGTCACAGCTGGGGCCGATGTGCTCTAGCGGTGATCAATGGCAAAGAAGGTACTCGGGGCGACTTGTTGCATTAGCTAAGCAAATTTCACTTTACTCCGCTACGGTCAGCACTACTAACAATATTTTGCTGAAATGCCGCAGAGTTGTTATGGGAAATAAACAATGCGCAGGCTGCATTATCAATCCTGGAAAGCAAGTTTTAGCTATAATTCACAATGATATAATGATTTCATTACTGCAAGACACCAAGAAGCAAATCGCTTTAATTCGCTACGGATAATCAACCAAAATAGCATGTTTATTAAATCAAAGCAAGTAAAACTTCATTTTGATTTGCCGAGATAAGCACTCAACTAAGAGTCCTTTATCAGACACGGTTTGCAAACTGTCGCTACTGTTTGCTACAGAAAAGCAAATCAATGGCAGAAATCACTATCACACCAAGGTGGGCAATTTCTTGGCGACATTCCAGTAAGACAAACAACAACGTCTCCCTAATCTATCTATGTTCGGAAAGCCTATAATCAGAGAAACCCTTTTATCGCCCGCGAGGAGGAAGCCCCGACAGCAAAAGGGCGCCGCACAGAGCAAGATTCTGGACGACCTTGAAAGGTCAAATCTCATCGCTGCTTTTGCGAGATTGACATTTATGACAAGCTCCAATCGCGACCGACATTCGGAGTTGACATTTGCTTTGTTTATATCTATTTGCGGTGGGGGAGGAGGTGGGGGAGGGGGAGGGGGAGGAGGTGGAGGAAAAGGAGGAGGAGGAAGAGGGAGGATGATAAAGGGTTGGGGAGGGGTGTGAGGGGGGGAAGGAAGGATTAGATTTGGATTAGATTTTAATACTTTATTTAGCCAATATCTTACAATATTTGCAATCAAGCTACAGCGGCATGGGGCAGGGGTTTAGGGAGGGTAAAATGATGAAGGAAGAAAGAGAAGGATAACCTGGTGGAAAAAACGCAAAATTGCTTATGCGAGAAAAAGGATAACAGCAAACATTATAATTTTCAATTTTGATTTAAAGAAAAAGAGAGAGAGAGGGAAAAAACAACATTAACGCAATTAAACCAAGAACACCCAACTCGGTCTTCCCTTACTGCCATACCCCGCCCACCCCCAGGGACCCCCCCCCCCCGTGTTTGTCAAGAAGGAAACCTGTCAGTGCATCCGCCAACACTTCGCTGACGTTAAACCGCGGTTCCCGCTGACCTCGCCGAGTGCTGACAGACATGCACTCGAAAAAGAAATCAGTTTATCAAATGCCGAAGATCATGAAATTGATTTGCACATGACTATACAGAACAAAGAGTCAGGTATTGACTTTGCAACAAGGTATTTACAGCCTAATATATCCACTGATGGGTCACACGAAATACTAGACACCTTTAGATACCCTTTCTCCTCTAAGGCACAAGCGTAAAAGCGAACCCCATGAACTAATAAACTCACCGGAGTACGGACTTCTCTCTGGCTCTTTAGTGTGAAAATTAATTGAATGACTCAGCCTCGACCTCCTCCCTCATCTCGAAAACACTTGAGTCGGTACTCTCTTTGTTCGCCCTTCGTCCACCACATGAATGACATAAGACCGTCCACGCTCGTTCACTGACTATTCAGCAATTCTTTTGTACTCCTCGACCAGCCTATCCGGGACTGCGAGATGCGTCAGTAGGAGTGGGAGAGAGAAGCACAAGCAGACAGATAGACAGATCGTACATAGATACATAGAGAGAAAGAGAAAGAGAGAGAAGTGTAGTGTAGAACAGAAAAGGAGACAAGAAGAGAAAAGAAAAGAGAACAGAACAGAAAAGACGAAAAGAAAACGAAAGAAGGAGAAAAAATGAAAGAAGCCAGAAAGAGAGACTGTGAGAAAGACTAACATAAGCTGAACAGCGCTTAATCTCGTTAATATTAATCGCGTACGGGGGTAGAACTCGCGTGAACTCTCACACTACTTACGTCATCCAAGCGAGATCAGACCAGGGATTCGGGAACACTTACCTAGAAAAAAGAAAAAGAAATTCAGAATTTTTAGCATACGTAAGAACGAAAGAAAACACACACACACACACACACACACACACACACACACACACACACACACACACACACACACACACACACACACACACACACACACACACACACACACACAAAAAAAAAAAAAAAAAAAAAAAAAAAAAAAAAATATATATATATATATATATATATATATATATATATATATATATATATATATATATATAAACACATCGCATATCATAAAATCACCAACCTGTTATATTTCGGAACAAAATAAGAAAACATCAAAAGTAAGACACCATAACACAACAACAACATTACTACGCCCCCCCCCCCCCACCCCCACCCCTCCGCCGACCGCACCAACCAACGAGTCTTTTACCTTTATGGCAGCATGATTCACTTTATTATTGTTTTCTCTGCCAGAACATTCTGTTCGCCGCTTTAGGAAGGAAGGCGGGAAAGGAGGAAAGATTAGGAAGAGGAGACAGGAGGAGGGAAGGAGAGTGAGGGAGTGAGTAAGAGAGAAAGAGAGAGAGAGAGAGAGAGAGAGAGAGAGAGAGAGAGAGAGAGAGAGAGGGAAGGAGAGAGAGAGAGAGAAGAGAGAAGAGAGGAGGAAGGGAAGAGGGAGGAGAGAGGAGAGAGAGAGAGAGGAAAGGAAGGAGGGAGGAAGAGAGAGAGAGAGAGAAAAGAGAGAGAGAGAGAGAGAGAGAGAGAGAGAGAGAAAGAGAGAGAGAGAGAAGAGGAGAGAGAGAGAGAGAAACAGACAGACAGAAAGACAGAGAGAGAAAGGGAGAGAAAGACAGAGAGAGAGGGAAAGAAAGACAGAGAGAGAGAGGGAGGGAGGGAGGGAGGGAGAGAGAGAGAGAGAGTAAGGCAACAAGAAACAATTTGCATATATCAAGATGGGTCAGCGTCAATCTTGCTCTCCCAAGACGCTCATTCCTGCAAGAAATGCCCGGCATATTTTTTTTTATTACGGTGTTATAATTCACAAAGATTCAAAAATATGCCTAGCTAAAGGAGAAAATGAGAAGCGATGGCGAACAAAGATAAAGATAAATAAAAGGAAGACGAAGCCGATGAAGATAAAAACGAAAAAAAAAGTAAAATGTAGAAGAAAAAGAAAAATCTCAATTCCGTTTAAACTAACAAACGAAAATGACAAGGAGTAAAGTTTAAATCACCTTTCGGCAGGTGGGTAGAGTAGGCTTCAGTCAAGAGTGTCCCTCTCCCTTTCCCTCCCCATCCCTCCCCCTCCTCTCCCGGCCAGAGCTTCTTGCCCGGCCTTAAATTGTCGGCAATTTCTTCCGCGGGAAATGTGTTTTGTGCCTCCGACAAAGTCCCCCTCAAACGCACGAATGAATAATGGGTGATGTTTTCTTTGCCTCTTAACCACAATGAGCTATTTTATATTCTCTATTTTTTCTTTTCTTTTCTTTTCTTTCCGTACCTTCTCGCTCCTGGAGTGCTGCTCTCTTATTTCTGTCTACTTTGTTTCTTGCTATTTCTCTCTCTCTTATCTGTCTGCCTATGTCTCTCATCAACCTTCTCTCTCCCTTCCCTCCCTTCTCCTCCCCTATCCTTCTTCATCCTTCCTCTGCTCTCTCTTCCTTCCCTTTCTTTTTTCCTTCCTTCCTAACACTACCCCCCCCCCAAGATATTCACAAGGACATTCCAACAAGTACAGGCATTTTAAATATTGCAATGCTAGCACAGAGGGCGTTGCAGACTGCAATGCTGAAGGTAGGACCGAGAAGTGGATAAAAGGGGGAGGGAAGGGAGGCAAATGATGAACGCGTGCAAATTATATTTAATAGAATAATGATGTGCGAAGGAGAGGGAGAAGGAGTTTAAAAGACCATCGCGCGATATGACAGACCGGACTGAGGGGAGACGAAATGAGGAAAGGAGGAAGAGAAAGATTAGAGAAACAGAAAAAAAAGACCATAGAGGAAAGAAAGATGAAGGAAGCATCAAGAAAAGAGCGAATGAAGAAGAGAAAGATGAGAGAAGCTAGGAGAAATGTAGATTAGAGAAGAGAGAAACATGAAGGAAGCATTAGAAATGAAGGGAAAGGAAAGACTGGAAGAAAAAAGGGAGAAAGAGAAAAATAAAAGGAGAACGGGGAAGTGGAAAATCGTCAAAATCGGGATAGAGAAAATGAGTATGGAACAAGGTGGGAGACATGGAGAGTAAAGGAGGAATTATGGTAGACAAAGGAAACGGTGGGTGGAAGTGGGAAGGAAAAGGAGAAAGTAAGACAAGAAAAGAGACAAGAAAAAGAGAAAAACAAAAGCAGCATGGAAGACAAGGGGCTACAAGAGAGAGTCTGAAACCAACACAACAAAAGGCGCGGTTAATAGAAGTGGGAAAAAGGAAAGAGCCAAAATACACACAAGAAAGTAACCAAACAGTAAAAACAAAAGAAGAATACAAAGACATAACAGAAACAAAGAAGGAAAAGATGAGAAACTAAAGCGCCGAAGTCACTTACACGCCCAGGCCCAGAGATAAGCAGACGCCAGTTATCGCACGTAACACAACACTCGTTGTAAAAACAGCTATAGTATATGACAGTAATAATAATTATAATATTAATCATAAAAATAAGTGTAAAAAAAATAAGAATAATAACAACAATAATAATAATAATGTTCATGATGATGATAATGATGGTGGTCGTGGTGATAGTGATAACAACAATAATAATAATGATGATGATGGTTAAGTTGATAATATTAAAAGTGATACTAATGTTCATGATGATGATGATAATACCAACAAAAACAATAGTAAAGACAAAAATATGTCGAATAAAAATAAAGAAGAAAAAAACGCTAAGCAAATGCGGTGGTCTCTTTCATCCCGACCCCCAGAGAACCACAGACTCACAAGGGAAGCCGACCCGCGCTGGCTCCTCTTGCCAGGTAATGATGACCTGAGAGGAAAGACCTGGAAAGCTCCGGGATGGAGGACTGGCTTGCATACTCCGCGGGTAAGCTCGATGGGTAAGGAGAGAGAGAGAGAGAGAGAGAGAGAGAGAGAGAGAGAGAGAGAGAGAGAGAGAGAGAGAGAGAGAGAGAGAGAGAGAGAGAGAGAGAGAGAGAGAGAGAGAAGAGACATAGAGAGAGAGATAAAAAAGGCTGAACGAAAATGTCCCATACAAGCCAAGCCAGCTACATTTATTTCATTGGCACACTGCATAGTCCTGTTGTTGCGACCATTATTGAAAGAATTTCATATGATCTCGGGTAAACGGGGCTATTCTTTAAATATACAAGAAAGAATCCAAAATATGGCTAGGAATTATCTTGCTTTTGGGATAATCTATCTATCATACTGCAGACCTCCGACGCTTATGGTTTAAAGTGAAAATTGTGCTGATTTGTCACCGTCAGCTCACAGCACATACTCCTGCGACGATGCTAAAATACAATAGCAAAAGGAAAACCAGTTCCAGTTTAACCGAAAACCTTATAGGCCACTCAAATCAAAAGCAAGGATATAAAAATATAAATATTTCTCTTTATTCTCCGATGGCTTTCCTCAGACGAGGTTCAATAACAGAATAAAGATATCGGTAGCACGGAGAATAAGGGAGGTACGGTGAAAGGAAGGGGAGGGAGGGAGGGAGGGAGGGAGGAGTGAGACGAGAGAGAGAGAGAGAGAGAGAGAGAGAGAGAGAGAGGAGAGAGAGAGAGAGAGAGAGAGAAGGAGGAGGAGAGAGAGAGAGAGAGAGAGAGAGAGAGCGAGAGCGAGAAGGGAGGGGGCGGGGAGGAGCAATAACATCCCTCGTGGGAACTCCCATTGTCATAAAATGACCGAGATTTCTTTTCTTGATAATGAAGCGATACGGTGTGGTCTGCAGGTTTCATTTATTTCCATCTTCATACATTTTTTCAGAATGCATTTGTCATTTTTACTTCCCCGTTCCATTGACTACAAAGAGAGGAAATCAATAGGAAGGAAAGTAAAAAAAAAAGGTAGGATAGAAAAAAAATAACCCAACGTATAAATTAGGGAAAGCTCTAAATGTGCACTCGCCTCTCGCCCCCTTAGACCAATACAACTGCTAGTATACTCACATAAAACACACACAAGCGCAAATATACACACACAAACGCAGACTCACACACACACACACTTTTATCACATTCACACCATCACACCCCTCAAATGCAGCATTACTAAGCCACTTTTGCCAACGCCAAGATTGTCTTCTTTCGCCGACGACCTTTACACGGCCGCGAGATCGCCCTGCTCACACGGCGACGAAACCAAATGCGGGGCGATGGACCGAGAGGTCAAAGAACACTTGGAATTGTCCTTCCATTTTTGTGTCGGTTGTGTGAACAGGGGCGAACACTGAACAACGATTGGGACATTATAAAAGGGGTGGTAATTTCTTACATCCGGAGGTAAAGAGGCTATTTAAACAAACCGCGTTTCTCTCGTTTCCTTTTTTTTTTGGTCAGTCTCCTCTCGCGCACTCGCTCTCTCTCTCTCTCTCTCTCTCTCTCTCTCTCTCTCTCTCTCTCTCTCTCTCTCTCTCTCCCTCCTCTCTCTCTCCTCCTCCTCTCTCCTCTCCTCCTCCCTCTCCTCTCTCTCTCTCTCCACCCCCCTCTCTCTCTCTCCCTCCCCCCTCTCACTCTCCCTCCCCCCTCTCTCTCTCTCTCTTTCCCCCCTCTCTCTCTCTCTCTTTCCCCCCCTCCCCCCTCTCTCTCTCCTACTCATCGTTCCTGCCATGTCTCCATTCATTTTCTCCATATCCTTTCTCCCTCCCCTTCTTCTTTATTCCTCCTCCTCCTTTCATTTTAATTATCCTTTCTCGTTATCAGGTCGCTCATTTCGTCATTTTCCCTCCACCTCATTCACTTCACTCCCTGAGTCTCTTCTTCCCCTTTCATGCCCCGGCTGTTCTTCGTTCTCTG
>NC_051391.1:39847541-39850041 GCF_015228065.2 Penaeus monodon
TTATGTATGCAGTCATCTTTTTTAAGTAGAGACAGGTCTGTAAAAATAGGCCTACATGATTTAGACCAGAGATTTCCATATAGGGGTACTGCCCGACATTCAGTCGCCTCCATCATACAGTACTGTTTGTGATGATAGCCGCTGCGACGAGGACGGTGGTGGGAGTGGTGATGGGTGATGGCAGGAGTGGTGATGGCTATGGCCGTGATAGTGCGGATGGTGAAAGCCATGAGGGTGAGGGTGGTGATGACCGTGGTAGGGTAGAAATGGTGTGGTAATGAGGGCCCTGGAGGGGGTAGTGACAACGGTGATTTTAGTGGTGGCCAAAAGGGTGGTAATCCTTGTGGTTGTATGGGTGGTAAGAACTGTCGTATTGGAGGTAATGGCACCCGTGGTGTCTCGACGTATATATAAAAAATAAAATTGGTACCTTGTTGGTAATGCAGATGCTCAAGGGTTACAAGACTGGAAAATTCTGCTCTAGATAAATACCCGGTTCATAAGTTTATACATTTCCTGACGAATACTACTTTGGCTCAAATAAGCTTATACGGCTGCTGACCAAAACAAATGCTTCCCAAAGCCCAATTTGTAATAGCCATCTGATAAATCCGCGTCCGACCATTCACAACAAAGGCGTGTGGCAGCGATTTGAGCACAGGCCGAAAAAGGTCAGCTGAGAGGATATAAGGTCAAAAGGTCGACAATAGAGGGCTCATCGACTTGTGACCGGAACTGTTACTTTATTCCCCTCTTCTGTTTAACGAGGAAATGTTTCACTTGCAGCTGTTTGCCCGAAACATCATAGGTTCTAGACTATTTTTCTTCCAGCTTGGCTCATTCTTATCTGTTCACGTTCTTCTAGCCATATTTATACGTCCTTTTTCCTAAGTTCTTTTGTTTCTCATGACTAAACCTACACTTCCTCCTCTTCTACTTCGTTGTCCTCTCTTACTCTATTCCATACTTTTTTCCTTTCTAATTCTATATCTTAATTACATATACTACCACCATTATTCCAGCTCCATCTCTTCCTCTCTCCTCCTTTTCCTTTTTCTTCTTTTTCCTCCTCCCATTCTTCTCCTTTTTTCTTCTTCCTCGTCCCATTCTTCTCCTTATTCTCCTTCCTCGTCCCATTCTACTCCTTATTCTTCTTCGTCCTCCCATTCTTCTTATCATTATCATGTTATTGTTCTTGTCATTGTCATTGTTATTCTTCTTGTTATTAGTGTTATAATTACCATTAACATTATCATTATATTTTTACAATTATCAATTTTATTATATTTTTTATCATTAACATTATTATAATTCTTATCATTATCACTATTATAATTCTTATCATTATCATTATTATAATTTTATCATTACCATTACCATTACCATTATCACCCTCCTCCTCCTCCTCCTCTACCCTATTCTTCCTTCCCCTCCCTTTAGCGCCATTGTTATGCGAGGTCACCGTGTCGGTCACGGGCCTGGTGAGGTCAAGGCTGACCCTACGCGAGATTCGGAATTCTGTCCCTAATCCAGTCCTTCCTTCGCGAGCAACCTAAAAGCAGACTTCCATTGTGCAGTATTACCATTAGGCATAAAAATCTTTCTTATTTCCACTATATGGCGATTCGCGAGAGACTTTTACTATCTTATGATCTACCATCAGTCACTTAACTGGGTAATGGATCCGAAATCTTTAGCCAAGTCAGTAACCTAGCTAACGAGCCAGACCTTCGATAAAAAAATCACACACCTAAAGAAAAAAGTTAGGAAGAAAGAAAAAAAACACGTCATTCACAACGAAGACTCTAATCCGGCATTACGACAATGGTATATGGAACAGCTGCCTTCTTAAAAGCTGATAGGCAGATGGTCACTTCACGAAGATCTTACACTCAAGGCTCTTGGTTACTGTCATTATGTAAGGGGCTGCTAAAATGGTTCATGCTTTAGATTAAATAACTTATACAAAAAAGATAATACAAGCGAATGTGCCTCTGTATTATAATAAATACCATAGTCATGAATATAGTACTATTCACACTAAACCATGTGTAAATATCATCAGAATGAAAAACACCAAAATAATATAACAGTAAAAATTACGGATAATAAGGCAGCAACGCCCACCCACGTCACGCACCGCCCTTTACCCCCACCCCCCTGCCACACACGCCCTTCCTCAGCTGACGCAGCTCCCATTAACCCCGGGGATAATCCAGTCATTAAGACGCCCCTCTACGACACGGCCCACGCTTCTCCTCTGGTCTTAAATACTCTTTAATAGTTGGCAGGGTTTTGGTCTTGTTTAAGGGGGAGGAGGAGAGGGGGCGGGGGACGGGTGGAGACTTACAACGTCCTCTCTTTCTTATTTGTATTTTGTTTATAGGCTTATGTCTCCTAACTTAGAAATATTTTTGTTTGGCTGATGGCTGTCGCTTATCAATTTCTCCGTTTTCCTCCTTCCCCCTCTGCCTTCTCAGTTTTCCTCCTCCCTTTCCTT
>NC_051391.1:39862541-39885041 GCF_015228065.2 Penaeus monodon
GCGCGTGCCGTGATGTCGCTAACTTTGACCCGGGAAAGTTTTCGGGAGGCAGATCTGGGGCGACTCGGGGCTGGAAGCTAAAACTATCCTCAGCTGCCGCACGATAAAACTTTTCTTTCTTTTCCGTTAATGGAACATGAATCTGCTCTTATATGTATTTTCGCTAAACAAGAACATGTCAAGTAATTTAATAAACGATTTCTGTTGTCAAGCCATAAAATTTAACGATCAATTAATCCCATATATCTGAGCCATTTTCTGGTTCCAGAAACCCACTTAACCGTCAATAATCATTAACCTCGTATTACGAATGACTCTGAAAGAATATATATTCACTCCCTTTGCTCTAATCTGCGTTTCGTTCTTTTTATAGTCAGGCAATCAGTGGAAGCAAATGACCGCGAATCGATTACGTCTATTTACTTTAAGGTTGAACACACAAATATGAACAAAGAGATGTTAATTATGAGTGCAGGAAAGATAAGGAAGAGGAGAAGAAGGAAACGGAAGAGGAAGGGGAGAAAAAGGAGGACGAGGATGAAGATAAGGATAGTAATGAAGGAGATGGTAGTGATGATGATGATGTTAAGGAGAATGAGGACGAAAAATAATGGCAGTTTAAAGTAAAAAGAGGAAGAACAACAGGAAGAGGAGACGAAGTAGTAGTAAGAGTAGTCCAGTAGTAAGCAGAGGGTGAACAGACAGAAAGGGGTAGGTAAGAGGTGAAAGAAGAAGGTAAGAGGGAAGAAAGTCAGACGACAATATTCCCATTAGGCCCTGAGGAGTAGCAGAAGGAGTACAAGGAGTAAGAGAGAGTACAGAAATGAAGCATGGCGAGAGGAACATGAGGACGAGGTCAAAAAGAAGGCGAGACAAAGGCTGATATCCGCATCGCCTTCTCCTCCGCAAGAATGACTCTGGGAGAAAGAAGAAAAAAGATTAAATTGCAATACAATGTACAGGTCACGCTCCGCCTTCCCGTACCGGCGTAACTTCAAAAACACAATCTGGGTCTCAGATAATCTGTTATCCGCCACAGGAATCAGCGGAAAGACAGTCTGCGTTCCACCAAGTCTTAATTCAGAGACAAAAATATTCTATTAGTCCATTACAGGATTGGCTTGAATATCACATAAGGGCTACGTTAAGACTGTGCGCTACGATATTAGAGTTTTCACTCTCTGCTTACTTTTCCTTCATTTCTTTACTCCCTCTATCTTTTACCTCCTCTGCTCCTTTCCCCCTCATTTCCCTCTATCACTTCCATCCTAATTCTCTCTCTCTCTCTCTCTCTCTCTCCCATTTGCTTCTACCCCTTGTTCCTGTTCCTTCTCTGTTAATTTCTCTCATCATCCTTTATCCATGTCATTCCCTCCATTCCCGCATGCCTCACTTCCCTCCGGCCCCTTACCTACACACGCGTACATCATCCAGAGAATAATTTCCCCTCGACATACACATATTAATTTCCGGGCTACTAACGTGCCTCCCTTGCCCGCCAGCAATCCTTGATAGGCCTAATGAAGTTGCTCTTAGTTCCCTGCTTCTAGTTTTCGTGTTTCAGGGGAGGAGGGTTAAGCACGTCCCTTGGCTGGAATAAGGAACTTTGATTTGTAATGAAGTCACTAGCTGAAGTAAATATGATGGGTGGTTACACTATCATAAGGATAGCCATAGGCCCATATACACATATGTTACTACTGAGTCTAAATAAACAGATATGTAAATAAAAGTACGTTTTGCATATCAAACAAGCAAGTAAAAAGTTAGTATATTCGACATTTCCTATAGAGTGACAAACATGTATAAGTTCGGAGCATGTTACATTTCAAAGTCAATCGACCAAATTAAGGATATACCAGAGATACATATATACTGTAAAATAAATCCCAAATCTATTACATATCTGACAGAGACTAACAAACAATTAAAGTTCAGACGTATCGCAGATTTCCGTTTAACTGGACAGCCAATCTGTCGTATTTCGCCGCGGTCGGAATGGCGCTTCCATCGATGTCTCCCAGCCTTGTGCGCCCATTTTCGATAAGGATATTATATTAAGGAATCTGGGGGAGCGAACACCAATATTTCAAAAATCATGGTTGTTTCCTGTTAATTTCCTGAGGCTTCATTTTCATGAATAGGTCCAACCATCATGGTGTGTAAAATCAAATTAAGTAATTAAATTGCCCTCAGACCTGGCGTGTTCCTATGTAGTACACAAACGCCTCTTCGGAAGCGCCTGGAAGCAGTGGCTACTTCTGGTTGAAAATGAACTGTGAATTCCCGAAGTACTTCCATTTATATTACGCATTCACCAGTAATGCCATACACACGATAAGCTTCTAATCACCATCCTCGTCTCCCACACAGTGCTATCCAACAAATCCGTCTTCACATCGTCATTATTGCTTTACTCTTTACCTCCCTTGAAGAAATTCAACAACCTAACGTATTCCCAAATCCCTTTCATTCCATCCTAATGATGGTTGTGTTCGGCTTTAGACGGAGAGGGGTGGAGCGAAAAAAATCAACCATCATTTTTTTCTCTCTGACAACTGAAGACCGAAAACTGATAAAAATAGAGAATAGAAAATATACTATTAGTTCTCTAATTTTCCCTTCTCCTTCCTAAGCAGCAACATGCACACACCTCATCTCCTCTGCCTTCTCGTCTTGGCTCTCCTCCAACCGGTTCTCCTTCATTATGCTCCTTCAACCTACCATCCCCCGGCCCTTGCCTCCCTCCTTTCCCGCCTCCTTCGTTTATTTTCTTTCTCCCTCGCCTCTACCACATCCTCGACTTCCTTCCTCTACAAAGTACACGCTTCAGCGACGTGCTCTGCCGTTGCAGCTGTCATGTCAAAATCAACCCACTCATCGGCTGTCTCTTTCTTTACGATCGATGGAACTCGCCTCAATCTGTCTGACATCCGGTTCTAGCAACTCCTAATGTTGCGCCGTGTTCTGCCACCGAACTTCGAAAGAAATGTCGAAAGGAAAGATCTGGAAATGGGAAACCTAAGCCTAAAGCAATTATGAGCAGTTAATTCCGGAAATGTCAATACAGAATATCTCACGGGCATTAGTCACTCTCTACGACTGGCACTCGCCGTACCCTGTGTAAGGAAAACAAATAACGGTCACAAGCAGTCTGAAAATATATTCATAGCATGGCATCACCGTACAATATAAAGCATTCATTAACTGACATTCATACACACACACTATCCTAGTACACTGCACACCACATCACACACACATATACCTACACATATACGCGCGCGCGCACACATAAAAAAAAAAAAAACATTAAGAACATTATAATCGTTACTCATCACCTACAATTCATATGCTAGTCACTAAAGATGAATATAGCAACAAAGCAACACCTGATATTCAGATAATCAGTCCTTTAAAAGCTTGTTGCTATTCATTCTTGGCTATGTGAAATGTCAGGCTGAGACTACAAGGCAAACGTTTCACTACTTGTAAGCGGGACTGTGAACTCGCAATATAACTGTAGATAGAATAAAGATCAGAAACTGATAACTTGGCGTTTTTATGGTTACAACAGAGGTAGTTGATAGGTCTGTGAGGATAGAGCAAAGTGGGGGAAGGAGCAGGAAAAGTAGATTGATAGACAAAAAAAAAAGATGATTGGGAGGGGGAGAGGGGAGAGAGAGAGAGAGAGAGAGAGAGAGAGAGAGAGAGAGAGAGAGAGAGAGAGAGAGAGAGAGAGAGAGAGAGAGAGAGAGAGAGAGAGAGAGAGAGAGAGAGAGAGAGAGTGGGGGGGGGGGTGAAAGCAGGCCTGATGGCGGGGGGGGGGGGTACCCGGGGGATTTAGACGAACAAGGGATGTAGGCCTAAACGTTGCAGTTTACGTTCACTTGTAACAAGTTGTGTGCGAACAGGTCTGGTGCTGAATTAGGAGCCCCTAGATAAAATTGATAATGATGAAACTATGCTTCAATACTAGGATTCCAATAAAGCGCAGTGAAACTAACGCGGCTTCTAACAATTGGAATAATGTTCGTTATCTGAACCGCATTCAAGTTCCCGTGATTTTTTCTCTTCCATTAGCACCTTAGCTCTCGTCTAAGTCAACGAAATGCACAATCATGCGTGCATTATATTCTGTAGTGTCGTGTATCAAAACTACTTTTAAATTGGTAGATATAAAACAATGGCAGGTAAGGAAGCTTTCCCTCTCTCAAGAGTAGATCACCCAGCCCTGGCACGCGTTAAACCCCTCTTCGACCACCGAAAATCGCTCTCTCTATCTCTCTGGTCTACAAAGGCATCTCATGAAAGTGCTGAAAGTGTGTAACCACTTACGGACTGTAACGGTGCGAGGGTTGTGGCGCGCGACACAGTGCTCCAGCGAGCCAAGGCGCGAGGTGAGGGACACGGCGCGGCTGTTGATTTTGACTAGCTCCTCCTCGAGCCCTCGCGAGACGCCCTGCGCTGCCACCACGAGGGAAGCAAGCTGTTGCAGGGCGCCACACAGGGTCACGTTGGCCACTGCTGTCAGGTCATATTCTCCTTGTAGGCTTACTTCTTCGCCAGCCTCCGTCACGCCCCAGGTGGAAGGCCGCCGCGAGAGCGACGCGGGCGAGATACGTCGCTTCACCAGCGGCATGCTGGTGGTTCCTTATCCAAACGGTATTCTCTTACATATTACTCATTGTTGCAAATCAGACGAGCCACTGACACTTGCACCTTGATTCACACGTGATATCAACACTCATCAGCCACTCACTGGTACACGTCCATTCAGAACGCCATCCTCGGCGCGACTGAAGACTGTGCTCAGTCCGGGGCCTCGCCAACACCTGCTCCCACTCAGCGAGCGTAATCGAACTTCACTATTTCGAAGACTATTCTCAATTTATTGAAAGCGTTTACGAAATAGTGCTTCTCAAACATGTAATTTCATTATCATGTATGCTATGGAGAAAATGTGTTTATTTTAATCTTACAATTCGAATGGTTCATTGTTTATACAATGAATTTCTAAAAATATCGGTAAAGGATACTAGTATCAATTTTCGAGTGTTATAGGTTATCAAATTAATAATACTCTATGAAATTATTAAAAAAAAAAAACAGAATTATGATCACCTACATTCAAAAGCGCACACATATAACATTTCATGCAGTTATCGTACTTCTTAATAATAATTCGGCAACTTTGTTTCTCTGCTTGAGATTTGCGAAGTTCTGGCTGATTGACGAAAGGACTTAGAGGGGATCGCAAGAGGTTGTAATGAATGTTTTGCAATTCATTTATTTCTAAACTGAAAACGTTGTATTCTTGGACAGCTATTACAAAGGTAGGTAAGTGACTGACAGGGTTTCAGTAAGCTTTATAAACTTAAAATATAACCAGTTGATATGAACGGAAGTTTATTTGTGGAACAAAACAAAGTAAACTTACGATTGTGTTGAACGTTTGTTTGGATGTATTAAATTATTTTACCTTTTGACAGACATTATTGCCAGCCCTTGATTTCTTTGGTATTGTTTCAGTTTCACACAGCCATATGTAATAAGGTAAATTTTGTCAGTAACGGAGAACATTCTTTTAGTTCCACGCACACCGTCCAACCTTTGAATTTCTTATTCATTGCTTGAATCATTCATATTATAATGCGTGAATCTGTAGTTTGTCATTGCATGTGATGAGGGTTGAATCCCTGATAGGGAAATACAGTGATAGGGTTTGCTCTCAAATGAGGAAGGTTTTTGGTTTCTAGTAGGAGTGGCTTTGAGTAGTAGGGACTTAAGCTGTTTAAAACAAAGGTCACACTAGTCTATTCTGTCTTAGGATCCCCAGATAAGATCACCAAAGTCTGGTCAGCTGGAGAGGGGGATTGGTCACACTACATTCAGGGTCCCTTCAGACATTAATATAATATGGCTTACTGCTGCATACTATTACTAAAATAAGATTTTACCTATATTTAACCCGTTATTGACGGGTCACGTGTAGACACGTCATAGAAAAACGGGTCTCACGGACGGGCAAACTTGTACGCGCGGCGACGCGCCAGAGCGAGTGGAGCGGGACGTTCGGCTTAAGGCAGCGGACTCCCGCGCCCACTGCCGGGCCGTTGCCACATCTCACTAGATTTTAATTGATTTCAGTGAGTTCTTATGCCCGTCAATAATAGGTTAAGATTTCCTTTAGATTAGGAATGTGAGGTAAAAATAAGAGGATCAAGAAAAGTGAAATATGCATATATGGTGAGAGTTGGGTATTCATTGCTTATTTCATCCATTAATGTTCTTTTCACATTCCTGTTTTTACAGTCCTTATGACTGGTGTTCCACAACGGCTCTTTGACTTTCACCTTATCCAACAAAGCATAAATAACTTCCAAAGAGAGCTCCATGCTTATGTTCGTTAGTCAAATGAACGTTTATCCAAATTATCTTTAAATATTTAATGAGACATCGTTGTTCGATGCAATATATCTTTGTGTCTAATAATTAAGTTTGTTTTTATCATGATATATAATAATTTTTTAAGATTCTAAGTAATGAGTCTACCAGTAATTATATTATAGTTTTTGTTTCGGCAATATATTTCAGCTCTTGGCAGGGATGAAATACCGAAAGAGCGTTTTTGCGCTGTGGAGGGATTTTCATCTCGGATTCGTTTACAACAAGGGAAGCATCCAGTTCTGTAAAGGGATCCATGGACAGAATAGATTAATGTGAACGGCGCATAAAGCAGGGAATTTTTTTGCCTAGAATCTCAAGACTTTTTTTTTTTTTTTGCTATCAAGAATTTTTCTTGCTTTCTCAAGCTAGACTTTCTCTTGCAAAGTCAAGCAGTGTACCATCACCATTGTAACAGTGTCTTTTGCATATCATAGTAGTTAAAACCCTTCTAATGTGGAGGTTGGCTAAGAACTCCCTATAATATTTCCTCAGAGGAATTGATTCCCCAGGAAGAGATCTATAAATATTATCTTGTCAGAATGCAGTCGAAACGTGTTTGTTGGCCTTTGCTCCAGCATCGCTTGTATCACTACGGGCAGGCTCTTTGATGACAGGTTGAGCCATTCTATTGCATTGCTCAGATTTATTTAAATAGCATTTTTTGTTATTTCAATATCAGAAGAAGCTGGTGTTTATTTTTTTTATCTCAGCACTGTACCCCTGACCACAAATATAGCACAGATCATAGTTTGATTAGCTGTCTGTTGCATCTTTTATTGTTGATATTATATTCAGTGACTTTTATTTTCAACTTCACAAAATTGTACATATATAATTGGGTGATAGTATATTGGTTTAGTAATTTCCATTTGTTTTGTGCAGGGTTTGTTTTGATAGCATGTCAGAGATGTCAATTGGAAGTGTGTTTCTGTTTTAGGTGCACTGTATGTGCATCTAGGTAAAGATATATTTTGTAAAGATTTTAGATCTATTGATTTAAAACTTTCATTAGTTCTTTTGAAAGCTACTTAAGTTTAAGTGTAGACTTTTTTCAGGCTTAAAGTTTTATAGAGCCATTCATGCAGATTAGCACCACTGCTCAGGCTTTAGCGGTTGCATTAAGCAGTGAACAGTGCAGTTCTTGGCCTCAGTGCAAGAATTGTAGACCAACCAAACCTATGCTTAACCCATAATTGACGGGTAGCATTCATAGTGGCCTGGGCCTCGCTGCCGGGGGCTTATATCGTCGCCCGAGCATGCGCGACCACTCATGCCAAATACCAGCATCCCATGCCGTTTCTTCGTAATACTACGAAGATATGTTGTATTTTCAATTTTCATTATTTTTTACAGTCTCTACTTACCAAACTTCCTTATAAATTGAGACTGAAGGGCATTTTTGTTGTTATATAGACTCCATAGTTGATCATTATTCGGTCTATAGTCCGAATAAAATAAGCAGTGTGTGGCATCATGGAGTTTGTTTGTTGCATGGTAAAAATGAGAAAGTGTTAGAACCGACTTAATCACACTTTCACTGGCAAAAAAATAATCTTTTGCCTTGATTGTAACAAAAAAAAACTCAAGGCATGTCCATGCATACTCTATGGCATGTGCGTACGTGCCCCCGGCAGATGGTCCCGCCATGCCATGGCATGTACGCACATGCCACCCGTCGGCAATGGGTTAAAATGCTGTTAGTCTCAGAGGGGTCCAATCACTTCATAAACAGCTAACTATTCTTTCACTTATATCATTTGCGATGGAAAATAAGAGATTCATGCATTTTTACCCTGTGAATGATTGAATCAAGGAATGATAATTTCAAGGTAGGATGGCATGTTTTTTCCAAGATCTTGAAGATTTGACTCAGAGCTTGAGAACTTGAAATGAAAATGCAAAATTCAATCGAAGGTGGGGAAAATGGGACCCTGAAAATTCGTTGAGTGTTCTTTTCTGTTGCTAGAAATGCAGGTTAATCAAATAGTATAGAAGCACTATTGTAGGGTAAGTTGAAGATGGTATTCTTGTAGAGGACAAAAAGTTGCAGTTGTTGGGACGAAATAATATGCAGACATGAATGGCAATGCCACAAATAAAGGAAAAAGATTGCAGAGAGTGCCACTTCAAGTCCACTCAGAGCTCCCAAATTTCACCTCTACGCTACTATACATTCTGAGGTGAAGACAGTGTTTGCTGGAGAATGTTGGGGAGTGGATTCCCCCATCAACCTTCTCCTCAGGTAGTGCCCAAAGGACATACCCAGTCACAGCCACATAGATCGTTGAAAAAAATTGTGATATAGAGCAGGTAACTTAGCCTCTGGTGAGTGCTTCTGCACTGTAAAGAATTATCAAATTGGTAATGTAATATATATAAAAACTGCATTGTTATTGGAATAGAATAGTGAAATAATTTGGTAAGATCTCTATAAAGAAAACAGTTATTTGGAGTGTTGATTTAGTGGATTTTGAGGTGCAATCAAAATCTGATCTGTGTTTTTTGTGCTAACCAGACTTTGGTTTTTGAGTTAGCAACCAACTCTCCCCTCCCCATCCCACAGGCTTGAAGGAAATCTTGATTATAGTGGAGGGAGACAAAATATACAAAAAGTCTTTGATATCTGAGCAGATATATGAAATAAAGATTTAAACTATGTTATTTTCTTATGATCTGCTCACTCATTTGGTGTATTGTTTGGGCAGTTATCATGGCTGCTTCTGCACCTCATGGCTTATGATGTTAATGTCAACAAGCATCCATCCTAATCTCACTGGATAGAGCTTACACTGGTTCTTTATTTGATAACAAACCTCCTGCACTGAAACCAAGAGAGCAATCACATGCACATCTTCAGGACACTGGAACCAGTTCAGAACTTCCTTGAATAGTGAAGCTGCATGATGCCCCAACCAATAAACAACTACATTTGTCCTTATTTATGATTGACCTATTGATATAAGTGTTTTGGACAAACATAATGTCCAGAATTTGTTTTTTAACTGGGACATATATATATATATATATATATATATATATATATATATATATATATATATATATTTATATAATATATATATTTATATATATATATATATTTATATATATATATATATTATATATATATATATATATATATATAATTTATATATATATATTATATTTTATATATATATATATATTATATATATATATATTATATATATTTTTATATATATATATTTTATTAAATATATATATATATATATATATATATATTATATATTTATATATATGTATATATTACATATATATTTTATTTATTTGGCAAAATAATACAAAAGCACTCTATTTCCAGGTATTGCTGTACAATGGATTTAAAATCACTTCTTCAGAGTCATTTAAATAAGCAAGAAAAAAAGAAAACAGAAGATGTTGAAGGAGAGGATGCAAGTTCTGTAGAAAAAGATAAAGAAGCTGTTGATAAACTCTTTGAAAAGTATTATTGTGAATGGAAAGGCACAGCAAAGCAAACAGGTACACATACAAATAGTTTTTCTGTAATACCTAAGTTCTATCATAAATTGCCTCCAGAGGATGATCAGTTGCTTCAAAAACTGCGTGAGGAGTCTAGAGCTGTCTTTCTTCAGAGGAGGAGCAGGGAGCTACTAGATAATGATGAACTAAAGAATTTATGGATGCTCCTTGACAAACACCAGTCACCTCCTAACCTAGGTGGTGAAGAGCAGCTGATAAACTATGAGGATTTCTTAAAGGTTGCTGAACAAGCTGGGCCTAAATGCAAGCAGTATTTCCAACCATCAACATTCTGTAAGCTTTTGCAGAATGATCCATATGGAAGAATATCCATCATGAATTTCTTCAATTATGTGATGAGAAAAGTATGGCTTCATCAGACGAGGATTGGCCTCTCCCTGTATGATGTTACAGGGCAGGGTTATCTACGAGAATCAGACCTAGAAAATTACATCTTGGAATTGATACCAACACTACCTCAGTTAGATGGCCTTGAGAAGTCTTTCCACTCTTTTTATGTTTGCACAGCTGTCAGAAAATTCTTCTTCTTCCTTGACCCGATGCACACAGGGCAGATTAAAATTCAAGATATCCTAGCATGTAGCTTCTTGGATGACCTTCTTGAACTTCGTGATGAAGAACTACCAAAAGATCAACAGCAGAATAATTGGTTCTCAGCTCCATCTGCCCTAAGGGTGTATGGTGTTTACCTCAACTTAGACAAAGATCACAATGGAATGTTGTCCAAGGAAGAGCTCTCACGATATGGCATGGGAACCCTGACTCCTGTGTTCATTGACCGTGTCTTCCAGGAGTGCCTTACATACGATGGTGAGATGGACTACAAAACCTACCTAGACTTTGTTCTGGCTCTTGAAAACCAGAAGGAACCACAAGCTCTGCATTATTTCTTCAAAATTCTTGACATCGATGGAAAGGGGTACCTAAATGTGTTTACTCTAAATTACTTTTTCCGATCCATACAAGAACAGATGCGGCAACACAACCAAGAACCAGTGAACTTTGAAGATGTGAAAGATGAGATATTTGATATGGTGAAGCCAGCAGATCCTTGTAGAATAACACTTCAGGATCTTATTAATTGTGGCCAAGGAGATGTTGTCAGCAGCATCTTGATTGATCTCAATGGGTTTTGGACTTATGAAAACAGAGAAGTTCTGGTTGCTGACAATAATGAAGAACCTGCTCAGGTATAAAAGTCATACTAATATATCTAGGCATCATCTGTAATAGTGATATGTACACTTCTAAAATACTTTAACACTTTAGAAAAAAATACATTCCAGATGCTTTATATGTGCCTTTGCGACTGTGCTCTTCAGCTGAAGATTATTCAGATATTTAAGTCATTCTAATACCCAACCAAAAAAAAAAAAAAAAAAAAAACATTTTTTATGTATTTACATGTTTACTGAACATTTTGATTAGTGCCTATAGGTTTATAATGAAGCTTGGAATATATGTTTTGACATGATTGTGAAATGGACATAGTAGTTTTATTAAACTTTTCATTAATATCAACACACTGAGTACAAGGCCAGAAACATTAGGAAAGCTATATATCAAAAGTTGAACAAAGCAAAGGAAATTGGTAAATGATGTGAACATATACGGAAAACAAAACACCACTTCGGTATAAAATCAAAATCCAACAAACAGTGCATCAACCCAATAAATGTGAGTACTGAGATTTTATGGTTTTATTATACAGGTACACCATTTATGTTTTGCTAAATTGTTGTCCAACACCTAGTTTCAGTCTTGCAGAATTACAAGAGGACACTTGAATTTTGCATGACTGCCAGATTAGTTCACTAATTATTTTCATATAAAACATTCCTTTTGTATGCCTTCTAAACAGGAAGGATATTATTCATTTATCATATGGCATCTATCTGTCCAAATAAATGGATAAAGGGACACAGTCTTGGTACCACCAGTGACAAAACATCAGTGGTGTAGCTAATTATATTTGATAGACATTTTGTTTAGCATTATGCATGATTAACTTCATGATTGTAAAATTAAGAAAAAACTAGGAATGGTAAGTAGCTATTGGTGTTGAAAATTATGTTGGGTATTTCTTAAATTAAGTCTAAATTAAGTCCCATGCTCATTGTTGCCGTTAGAGGCTTAGGAGACGGAGACTCACCCGTCTTGGGCCTCAGCCCTCGACTCAACAAGTTTTGCATGGTCTTTTCCCCTTCCCCTTTTCATTTCTTCCACCTCTCTAACCCTTTCAACTATCCACTTCCTAAGGTGTGAGAGCCATGTTAAAAGGATGAAAGTCTGACTTTGTGCCAGTAATGAATGGCCTGGGGGAGCCATGGGCACAGTATTCCCATTTAGTTGTTCAGCCCTTGCCCCACAAGGGGACCCTGAGGGGTGGACAGTTTCTCTCCCCAGCATATCCTAGGCTTACCATGGCCAGTAATGAAGACTTTGTACTATTAATAGGGGCATTAATAGTTACCCCTTTATTAAACAATTGATTTTAATTGATTTCAATTCCAGTTCCCCTATCCTAGGCTCTCCTTTGACCCATGACTCAGAACACAGCTACTACTACCCCCTCCTACTATCACATCAGCCCAGTCCAAATCATCCATCTAGGTTAATACTCCATCTCCAGGAAACATTCCTCCTCTCCCAACATCCACTACTTCATCTCTTCCATCCCTACAACTTTTTTCATCAATTACCCCATACCACCACTCTACTGTACTACCTCTCCCAACACTACTCCCTCTTCCACACATCCCTGTCCTTCTACTACCCCCTCCTTTACAAATATCTTGAATACTCTCTGTAGCACAACCAAATGGGATTGATTTTTCGTAATCCTCCCCATAGCCCCTTACTCTGACAAAACACTCCTCTTTCAGCAATGCCTCCAAAAACAAGTAGGCAAAGTTTCCTTCCACAGCTACCCCGATCATTCCCACCTTGTCACAGTTACATCCAAATCCCAATCTATAGCATTATCAACCCTAACTGACTTCACTGGCAAACTGATTCCTGCCCAACCTCATCCCTCCCTCAATATTTGTACTAGAACTGTCTCCATTTCCCCAACAAAGTGCCCTGTCTGTGACAAGCATTGGTCAGATTGTGGAAAAAACTTACTTGCCTGCCTCATAGACTATAATCCAGTATCGGTAGTGCTACATCATTCCCCCTATAGGCCATTGTAGGTCCCCCACCAATATTACCAAAATTACTTTCCATAGACCTCCTGTTTAATGTTTACATTAGTGGAGAGTCCTTCCCTCTCCAACCATATCAACCTCCCCCCCCCTATCAATGTCAGAATTGTTGGCATCCAGGCCATCTTGACAAACGTCGCCGTTCCACAACCCGATGCCCTCCCTGCCCAATCTGGTCATAATCAATGAAACTGCTCTTCACATATGTCAATTGTAGTGGCTCCCATAATTTATTTTATAGTGGCTTCCCTACCTACAAGTTTGAATCTGAAGTGACAAGTCTCTGATTCAACCTTGGCCTCACTATACACAAAGCCAGGCAGGAAGTACATCAACAAGGTTTCTCTCTCACCCTACCCCAAGAATTGTTCTTCCCCTCCCTTCTCCTCTCAAGATATTTCTACATCTCCCCCAGCATCTCTTCTTCATCCCACTTCTAACTCCTATCTCTCCTACCTTAAATTCTTTTGTCATTCTAGAGAGAGAGAGAGAGAGAGAGAGAGAGAGAGAGAGAGAGAGAGAGAGAGAGAGAGAGAGAGAGAGAGAGAGAGAGAGAGAGAGAGAGAGAGAGAGAGAGAGAGAGAGAGAGAGAGAGAGAGAGAGAGAGAGAGAGAGAGAGAGAGAGAGAGAGAGAGAGAGAGAGAGAGAGAAATCTCTTACTTTACATTAATTAATATGTAACTTTTAATGAAAATGTTGCTAGATCTACTTAGGCTAAATTCAATTGTTGAATGTTAGTGTTATATGATACTAAGGTAAGTTTAATAAAAATAAATTAATGATTTTTTGGCATGGCCATTGCTTTTAATTATAGTTCTGGTTGTGGACATTTAGGTATCATGACAAAAGTAAATTTTATAACATTCCTTAAACTGTAACAGTATCCCTGAGGCTTTTTATTGTAGCCCATAAAAGTGATTCACTAATGCATTTTTCTTCTTATGTACCTTTTTTTAATGCTTCATATATTATTTGCAAGTAACCCAAGAACATTTAATGATGATGGCAAGGCAAGCAAAGGTCACATAGCAGCATATACTTATAATTCTCAATTTGTAATTGCATTTTCTTGTATAGGACAATTCATTAAGTCAAAATTAATGTTTTCATGATTTCCTTTTTTTTATGAATATGACTAATTTTTGATTGGAAAACTTTTTTTACCCACAGAATTATGACTTCACCCCCAGACCCAGTGTTTGTCCTTAGAGGAGCTAATGCTCCAGTCACAGCTGTTACTTTCTTTGAATATGATGGAACTGGGAAAATACAAAGGGTAGCTGCTGGAACACAGGAAGGACAAGTCTTCATATGGGATCTTAAGGTTAGGTATTTTTTATTTATAATGCAGTTTAATAATGGTGTGTAAAATATGATTTTGTAAATACTGAATTTACATATATTGTTACATTAAAATTTTTACTTTATATATAATATACATTACTTTAAACTGTTTGTTTAATACATAGTGAGATTTGTCAGATCTAATTTTTTTTTTCTTCATAATTTTTCCAGACAAGCAGTATAGTCTGCAAATGGTCAGGTCATCCAGGATCATCAATTGTATGGATACATAGTCTTGTTCCAGGAAAACTGTGGACACAAGGGAGACATGATAGCATCAAGTTGTGGGACATCACTGCATTACCACCTGAGGCTGAATCTCAATATCCTATAGTTGATTACCTTGGTTTCAGTCAGTGCAGCTTGACTTGTTTACCTAATGGGAATAGCCTGCTAGCAGTACCTGGTCCAGACCAAGTAGGTGTCACTGTTTGGGATACCAAGACCAAGTATAAAATATGCTCTCTGGTTCCCCAGGATGCCAAGAGTCGAGGAAGTCTTATGCAGGTAGTCTGGTTGAACACTGCAGAGCACATTCAACCTCTTATTGCCTATGAGAGTGGCCACATCAGTTTGTGGGACTGGAGCAATACTTCTCTAATCAGTGAGACTAGGGTGAATGACAATCCTATATGCCTTTCATTTCATAATGACTCTAAAACTGGGATAGTTGGCACTGCTTCAGAAAAAGTATTTGTCTTTAGGATTGATAATATGTCGGTAACAATTAACAAAGAGATTCAGATCACTAATCCTGGAGTATCATCGTGCATCACACGTCCAGATGGAAAAATCTTTGCCCTAGGAGGGTGGGATTCTCGCATCAGATTATTTTCCAGTAAGAAATGCAAACCTCTAGCTGTTCTACAGTACCACAAGAAGACTGTAGAATGCCTTGCGTATTCCAAATGTGATGTAGACCATTATGGATTTGGTTATATACTTGCAGCAGGTTCTTCTGACCATAGTATTTCCCTGTGGAACATCTTCAATACATAGTGTAACATGATAATTAATATGCAATACTTTTTTTGAGTTATTGATAGACATTGAATTAATTATTAGATAAAACCTTTTAAGAATGCATTGTCAAAACTGTTATAGATAGTTCAGGAGCTTAATATTTTGTTATTTTTTGTCATACATCATTTACTGTGGATTATGCATAAGTCTTTGGACAATATTGTATTTGTTTATTACATATAAATTAATTACAATGCAGACAAAATACTATTTTCTTTACAATCTATAGTATGAAAACTCATGAACAAGGGGTGAAATAAACTTGTAAATTAGATTTAACAGTTTTACTATCCTCTATAGATTTATACATGAAGATATGACAAATTGTACAATAGTAAAATTTCACACAATTTTAGATTTTCAGTGTAAAATTACTCACTTATAAGATTTGCAGACCACATTGTGATTACTACAGATTAGCACCTAGGATGAACAATGAGTCCTCTTTTAAGCTTGAGCATTATTGACAAACTTATTTACATCCATTGACAAACTATCAGAAAATATTATTTACAGTAATTTTTAACTAATTGGCTTTAGCATCATTATCTTCTTAGACTCTTCCACATCTTTTTTATCTTGGCCCATGAGTATCTTATGGACTTGATTCCCCCGGCAGTTAGAATTCCCTTCACACTCTGTGTTATGCTGGAAGTCTTCACTATATCCTGAATGCCTGGTATCATAGGGAAAAAATATTACATATATGATTAAATGTTTATAATTTAAACTTGACATTATATATCTTCTTGTAATTTAATTAATGTGAAGCAAAGAACACTAGGAAAGCAGTTTAATAACAAATAGTTTTACCTATCAAGTTACTATACAGAAAATATTTACTTTAAAAATGTACTATTTACCTTTGACAATGACATCACCAACATCAGGATCATGAGCAGCAGCACGGAGAACATCTTCCATGTCTCTGCTTCTTCCATCCTTGTTCCACTCTTTTATTAAAAATAGCTGCCAATAAAGAATATTTTACTGGTATATTAAAAAAAAAAAAAAAAATTTGTAATAGTAACTAATGGTTTATAGCTAATCAGAATTGGTATTTTCCGAAATATACATGAAATTCCAGTCAAATGTTTTTGTTTTGCTTTTTAAAAAACAGTAAAATAATTTTCCTTTATGAATAAGACTGTTGTCTTCAACAATAAGCTCTTGTATTTTTAAAAATATTTTCTTCATACCTGAAGCTTTTTAGGAAGCATGGAGAGGTGGTGTAGCCGGGCTGGAGGAGAAGTGTCTTGCTCTCCCATGCCTTTAAATCTGTCAACTAAGACATATTCTGTGAGATCTTTTAAGATTGGTGTGTACAAAGTTCGAAACTCTTGTGTTTGTGCTCGAACTATATTGCGAACTTTATTCTGGTCTTCTCCAACTTGCATACGGAAGTCACCTGTGGAAAGTATAGATCTTAATTACATGTAAAATATCTACTGGTAATGATAATTTGTCTCAACCTAAGCATAATTAGTTTACAGAAAATATTCTTAAAGTAGAGAAATATAGACATTCTTTAAAACATATTTCAATAGTACCATGAATCTGCCAAAAGAAATTAAAGTTGAACAGAACCACAAATCATATAGATACATTAAATTCATGAAAAATGTAATAACTGACCTGAGTATGATAGTCCTGCCAGTATTAAATAAAGCTGTTCTTCACTGAAAGAGTCTGGAAGCATCAGCAATGCTGTATGTAAGGCTGCATACAAGTTTATCTTCAGTGCATTGCGAAGTTCCTCTTCTTCAGGTGCTTGATAATTTAAAGAATACTTAGCAAAAACAATTTTGCAAATTGCATGTATAACCCCTTGTCATTACTACTTGTATCATGAAGATTGCAAATTTTTTGCCCAGCAGATTTGGGATATCCCCATGTTGCAGGGTGTAAATGTTGAGATCTCCAAGACATGTTTAAAGTGTATCTATGCAGTGTAATATTTTCATATATATTCTCAACTGTGTGATATATAAAATGCAACCACTGAAATTAGCATAAATAGTCCACACCAAATACAAAAAAACAGTGCAGATGAAATCTATATCTTTATTATTCCTTTATAACAATATCAATCTGTTTCTTAATTACTTTTGTACTTGTATAATAAATCTTCTATTATCCAGATGTCATGGTAATTAATATAGTTACTTATGTAAGGAATATATTCAAGCCATTGACCATGGGTATATAATTTGTCCACTGTATATTTATGTGAATTTCGTCACACTGATGGCTCCACAAGTCCTCAGCCACCAAATAGTCAATTAATATGACCACTGTGACCTCACCTGATTAGCCTACCTTAAATTTTCAGGAAAAAAAGGTTTTCTCTAATGCTCTTAATTTAAATTTTGTAATTATTATTTTTGACATTATGATTATTATAATATTAAAATAATAAAAGCAATAAAAAAATCTAAAAATCAAGGAAAAGGCTAAACAGGTTAAAAAGGTAGGACTAGTAAGTGACTTCTTGGTAACTAAGCACTTGTGGAATTTTGTTACACACAAAAGCTCAGCCAAAAAGGAGTCAATCAGTAGGCACTGATGACCATGCATGACTTCCCATTCTTTGAATTTATAGCAATGTTATGTTATGAAAGTACTAATAAAAATAAAAATAATAAAAAGAATTTTTCCAAAAAGAGAATGGGTAAATACATGAGATAGGTAGGACTAATAATTGACTCCTTGGTGACTAAGCACTTTTGGAGCTATCTTGTAAAAAGTTAAACTAAAGTTACAGTGGACATGCATGTATTTTTACAATCCTGGCATGGCATGTGTTTCATGCTAACCCAAATTATAAGATACCACATTTTAAAATGACTTATTAAGAATGCTTTTTAATTCCATTTTATATCAAATAGTATAGATTACATAAAGTTTACAAGTACTTTTCCTGCTTGAGACTTCTGTAAACAATAAACTTACAACCAACTGGCTTGACTGTTGCTTCTGGATTCCAGTACTGGATAATTGGGGGTTAACTGTCCTATAACCTATATGCTACAATTATTTCAAATTTATGTAACTTTTCAAGTATTTTTTGAATATAAATATATAAAATGATTTGTCAAAGATGGCATTTCTTGCACCAAGGACTTTTCTCCCTAGATTTTTGTAAAAGAATTTATTACATCTACACAGTATATAACGATTCCCTGCTCAAGTAATCATTATTAATTTTGGGAAATGCAGTTTATTAACATAATATAATATTTTACAAAAATCTTACTGGATTTAAAGTTTACAATTTTTTATTAAATCCAAATTAAATAAAATCAAGTGCTTTTCACATAATTTATACTCTGGAAAAAAAGAAATGCAAAATATAAATAGTTTATGAACTCTCCCTCCAACAAGTATATTTTTCCCTAAAAAGAAGAGAGGAAAATAGAATCATTATCAAAATACTCCACATACCTAGGTGTAGCATAAGAACAGGTTTGTGCAGCCGGCCAGCTACGTACATTGTGTCCCAATCAAGCAAGTCAGTGACTAAACTCTTCTGAGATATTACTCCATACTTTATCATCTGCAAAAACATTATAGAAAACATACTGTTAATATAAATAATGGATATAGAGGAAAAAAGGGTATAAAAGAAAAATATTAATTGCAAAATAAATATCCTGGTTCTTCTTGAATGAGATTTGACTGTGAATGATTTTATTATAGTTCATATAAACTTACTCCTTCATGAGTTGGCACAAGAGTATTGAAGTATACTTTGGCCCCCCAGTTCTCCTGAACATTGGCCACAAAGTGATGTCCACCATATCGAAGGGCAGAGTAATGTTTTGGGTTGAGTACCAAATTTGCTTTATGCCATTCTTGTGGGTCTTTCACAGCCAGGATGAAATCCATCATGTTATCCTGATGTGGAGATAAAGCAAAGTATGGCTGTCAGATAAGAATTATGACTCAAGCATTAAAGGGTGTCTGAGCTGAATAAACATGCTGAACACTGAAATAAATTTATAAAAAATCAAACTCATATACAAATATACAAATATATATTTGTATATATATATATATATATATATATATATAAAAATATATATGTATATATGGGATATGTATATATGTAATATATATGTAATGTATATATATATATAATATATATATTATATATATGATATGGGATATGTATATGTAAAAATATATATATATGTATTTTTGTATATATATATATATGATATATATAATTAATAGTGTAACATAATGTATATACACACACACACACACACACACACACACACATATATATATATAATATATATATATTATATATATATATTATAATATATAAAATAATATATAATATAGATATATATATAAATGTATATATGTAATATATTACAATTTGTATATATGTAATATATATAGATTATAATATATAATATTTTATATAATAATATATAGGTAATAACTACATAAAACACAACACACACACACACACACACACACAAACACACACTCCACACACACATTTATATATATATATAAATATATATATATATATAAATGATATATATGATATTATATATATTATAATATATAATATATAATTTATATATAAAATTTTTTATATATAATATATATATATAATATATACTATAATATATAATATTAATTTTATAAATTATAATTATATATATATATATATAATATATATCTTTATATATGTAGGATTAGTATATATTTATATATATATGCGATATGTATGTCTCATTATTAATATATATATAATATCTATATATATATAAAAATATGTATATGTATATTATATTATATATTATATATTAATAAGTATGTTATATCTATATATTCTCTATTATATTATACTATATATATCATGATATATTATATATTTTATATTATATGTATATATATAAATATAAAATATATATATATATATATATCTATATATATATAATATATATATTATACTAACTCATTCAATATATATAACCTTAACCTCTAAACATTATTTTACCCCTTCAAGAATTAATTACAAACCCATCTTATTCTCACACATCTCGTCAGGGGCAAGCCGACGGGGCCCAAGGCCCTCCACCCTTGCTTCCAGAGAGGACCCTGGGGCGGGTCTCCAGGGAGGCACAGGGGCCCCTTCCTAGTTTTCACCCGGTTCGTCAGGTCCAGCCATATTCCTGGTTCCCCGGTTCACCGGTTCCTCCAAGAAAACCCCTGTGGGGGAGGGTTGTCCAGGGAAGGCGAGCTAGGGGGCCTATAGCCTAGGGCGTTCCGGAAAATGGAAGTACAAGGCCCTGGCACCCACGGTGTCCGCGTTTAATATTTTATATGTAATATCTAAAGGGTTTGTTAAAAAATATCAACTAACCCAACACCTGATATTCAGTTTCGTTAAAAGAAGCAAAATAATATAAGGATTAGACAGAGTTGGTTTTATATAAAAGTATATATATATTTATATAATATATAGTATATATAAAATATATATATATATATATATATAATTTTATAAAAATAAAAAAAAAAATGTTTTATATAATATATATTAATGTTAAAATATATATAATTAATATATATATTATATATATTATATAATATATATATATATATTTTAAAATATATATATATATAATTAATATATAATATTACAATTATAATAAATTATATATATAATTATACATAAAATATATATATTATATATATATATATAAAATATATATATAATAATATATATATATGGATATATATATATATAACTAAAATATAATATAGATTATATATATATAAAATATGAGTATAAAATATATAATATTATATATTTTATAAATATTAAAATATACAGTATATAAATATAAAATTTTAAAAATTAATTATATTATATTATTATATAATTATAAAATATAAATATAAATATTTATAATATTTTTAAATAATATAATAATTTTAATATATTATATATATAATTATATTATATAAAAAATATATATAAATTTAAATTATAATAATATAAATAATATAAAAAAATATATATTATTTATATTATAAAAATTTATAGAAATATAATATAATATAAATTAAAATATATATAAAAAAAAAAAAAAAAAAAAAAACAAAAAAAAAAAAAAATATATATATATTAATATATATATATAATATATATATATATATATTTTTAGTATTTTGTATTTTATATATATATATAGATATAAAATTATATATAAAATTTTAAAAGTTTTTACTTATATATATAAATATATATTATTTAAATTAATATATATTTTTATAATAATATATAATATTATATAATATTTTGTTATATTATATTAAGTATATAGTATAATATATATATAAAATTTTTATATTAATAAAAAATATTAAAATATTATAATATATTAAATTATAGAATATATATATATATAATAATAATTTTATTATGTTATTTATATTATATTTTAATGTATAAAATATATATATATTAATATAATATTTTATTTATTATATATTTTAAATATATATATTAAATATATAATATATATTAAAAAATATATTATAATTATATATATATATAATATATATATATATATATATATATATATATATTATATATATTATATATATATATATAAAAATATTTATATATATTATCTAATATATATATATATATATATATATATATATATATATATTATATATTATAATTATATATATATATATAAAATTATGTATTATATATATATATTATAATATATAATTCCATATATATTATTATATTATATTATTTAATATATATTATATATATATATATATCTTATTTATATGTAGGTTTATTATATATATCTATATCATATATTTAATCTCTTACTATTTATATATATATCTATAAATACACACTACCACTCACATATCCATATACACCTCTCAT
>NC_051391.1:39890041-39915041 GCF_015228065.2 Penaeus monodon
TTGTGACTGAGCAGAGCTATGCAAAGATTGAGACGAATGATACATGACATTGTCTCATGGTTATATTTGACCAAATGGTCAAGCTTTAAATTCATGGACTCTACTTTTTCTTTTTCTTTTTTTATCTACAGCTCTTAGAACTTGAAAGTGAAACTTTAAATATTTTGTTATATCAACATAGTACACTGACTAGGTCAATAAGACAACATTTAGTTAATTTCATATTCATTATAAAAATACACACTTCTCATCTAGCTCTAGTTTTGTAAATTTCATCTCATATACATTAGGACAAAATATATGGTACAATTTTCATTTGTATGAGAATAGAAAAAGAAAGAAAAATACCGAACATTTGAGAAAGAACTACAAAGAATCTACAAAGCAAATGTAATCATATATAATATGCAAAAACACATTATTCTCTTTTTCTTAACATACTTTCCTTTGCTGCAAACTGAAAGAATTCATTATTCGAAATCTTGTCTCATGATATCTACCTTTCAATTACAATACACTGAATGAGAAATTAATTGTATTACTAATTTTATTCATCTGTTTCATCATATAGTCATCCTTGTGGAAAAAATACATGGTCACCAATTTTACACATTTATTCAGAACTGGATATCTCATATTTTTCATGCATTTCTTTCACTGTAACTCCCTCCAGTTCTGCTAATCGACCCATGACCAACTGAGCAGCATCCTTAATTTCATTGTAGCGATGTAAATTCTTTATATGTACTTGTAGTTCTTCAGTCTTCAGCCCCAGTTCTTCAAGGGAAGTAATTTCATTATCTAATTCTAATTCTTGCTTCTTAAGTGTGGCTAGTTGCTCATCCAGTGAACCTTGTGCTTGATCTTGGCCTGTGTTCCTGCTTGGGCTTCGGAATGGTGCACTGAAACCTTGCTGGGATGTTCTCCTGGCTATGTGTGACTTTGATAATACATGTCTCCTTGGAGTTAAGTGGGCTGATCCTTTTCCTCTATCATTTTGCATTTGGGAATTCTCTTTGCATTCCAAGGCACTGCAAGAGGTCCTCAAGTCTTTGGAGGAATTTTCTGGTGATATATGTTGATTTGAACTGGCTTCTGAGGATATGTTTCCTCTAAATGGACTTTTAAAGGCCTGTCGTACACGGGTACCCCCTGGTGTATTCAAGCCCCCATTTGCATTTCTCCTATAAAGTGACATAATTATGTCTGCAATAACTTCTCCTGATCTTATCACTACTCACTTCTCCTGATCTTATCACTACTCACTTCTCCTGATCTTATCACTACTATATTTCTATATGCTTTTCAACTATTATATGTATTGATTCCTAAGCATAAATGATGATCTTTCTTTTTTTTCTATTGCTATTTCCAGATGATAAATCCTCTACTCCAGAACTTCAGCTGCATTCTGCTAACTGTAAAATGGGGGGAAAAAACTCATCAGTTCTTCTTATGAATCTTGAATATTCATGGCAATAAAAATCAAACTACAGATTAAAATATAATCCAATGTTGATACAAAAATCAAAGAATGACAAGTATGCAATAACTGTGAATTTTTTCTCCCAAATGCTTTTGTGCTGTATGCAAAGAATATCTTCCATACAAACCAAACATGCACTTGCAAGTTTACAGTTGGATCATTGGATCATATCTGTACGAATAAAGAACTGTTCAAATTCAGTATCAAAATGTTAATTTTTCTATTAAAAAATAATAAATCATAAAAATTAAAAATAACAATTTCAATGAGATTCCTCAAATATATATAATCTTGTTCATTAGCCCAATATTTTTGCTAATAATAATTTCTTTCATGAATCAGCTGGAGTAATGACTGTGAATATCTCAAACTCCTTCGATGTTTTGGTTCAGAACTTTCTATCACCAAGTTTAAGACTCTTTGAGCCTTTGCACACACATCTTACCATAAAGCTAATATAGGTTGTACAAAGTAAACTGAGTTTAAAAAATTATATATAATGCACATCTTCACTAAAGATTATCAATCTTTTTCTTTATCATAAATAAAACATAATCATGTGCAGATACAGCAGTTTTGCCTGCATAAACCAAAGTATAATCATAAAACAGATCTTGTGTGAAAAGCCACTACAAGTATCTTGTAAACATTTACCATTTCATTTTCTCCCTAAGTATTGGACCAACACCATCACTACCTTGGACCAGTTTGAACCTTAAAATCCAGTGTACATCTGTAGTAGTTTTAGTTAGTGCTAGGCAGCAATAGTCACAATACTAGATCTGATAGGAAGGAGGGCATGAAGAATCCTAGGGGAATGTGTATTATATGGTAATGATACCTTTTTGTAGAAAATGAAGACATGCCTTATGAATATCACACACACAAAAAATGGGCTAAATTTGGAAATGATGTCTAACACCAATTCTTGGGTGAAAACTATGATTTTTTCTGAAAGAACTCAATTCCACTGCAAAAAAAAGCACAGCTACAATATCAGTCTTGATAGCTGGGGAGGGATCAGGGAAACTGCAAGTTAAAAGTGAATGATTCAAGTAAAACTTTTAGTAATTTAGTTACTGTGAAGCACATTCATAGTAAATAGAGGGCTTTGCCCCCTAACCCCCTTTCAGGGATGGCTACTGCCCCCCTTACCCCCCTGCCTAGTCTGCAAAATCTTCACCTTGTATGTTCCAGCAGGATAGAGCCTGGACAGATATTTTGATCTCACAATAATAATTTCTTACCTTGACCAATGAATCAGCAATGGCCAACCTACGAGTCATCAGGATCCTTGTATTTACTGTTGGCAGGATTTGTGACCACTATCCATTGTTCTTTTTCATTGTTCCCATAAAATTGTGCATGTCAAAAATGGAATATTTATGTGAAAAAGTTATGTTCTATCAGATGGCATTGTCAGATTCTACATTTTTTGTATCATATCCACTAACATAAAATTATTAAATGCCCTGTGAATTATATCACAAACCGACTGGATTGAAAGGTACAAAAGTCACTGACTGTTCATACTGTGCTTATCTGTTACTGCTAGATGATGTTAGCAGACATCAAAAGGAGTCCACCAATAACAAACATGAGTATTATTGGAAATAATGCCTAATACCAAAAATTAAGAATCCATCTGGTAGAATGTAACATTCTAAGACACTTTCATCTATAGCACTTCCCTTGCAACCTAATAACAAGAGTAAGAGTGAGATTGCAAAACTCTAAATTTTCAGGCACTCCATAATCCTTATTATTCCAGGACCAAGAGAAAATCATAGGAAATCTAGGAAACAATGACATAATGATCAGAACCATAGCAAAACCATAGTGAGTAAAATTAAATGAACCAATGGGAATCATACTTGGCTGTGACATGACAATAGACATTAACAACTTGTTAATAGAGCCAATTAGATTTGCTACAGATAACAATGTGTCAATAGAAGCTGAACCCAAGGGAAGTCGGTTGAAGTTCAAATCAGTTCCATCATGGTTAGGTTGTGTATAAGGTGCTGTTTTGCCTTTAACATACAAAATATCATGGCAATAAAACAAAAATGGTAGACAGTGGTTGCAATTCCAGCCAACTGTGATGATGAGGATTTTGACAACTTGCAAGCTGGATATTGCAGATTTATTAGTCCTGTTAAGAAAGATTACTGGTGTAAGATCCAGATATTTGCCTGGGCTCTATCCTGCCAAAACACAAGAGTCTTCAGAAAAACAATTTTCACCTGGAAATCAAAGTTAGGTGACATTTCCAAATTTACCCAAATTTGATGGGTTTTAAGATGCAGACCTATTCTAGGAACTTATCAAATGGACAGTGCATAAAAAATAGTCACCTCTAATATCGTTAGTATCTCTAACAGGGACTCTAGTAGACTTACCAAGATAATTTCATCAAATAAACGTTTATATCAAAACAATTCTATAAAGCCTTTAGTTGATTAACCTTGAGAAGAAAGGGCTAGTCCTCAACCAATATAATTACACCAATAGAATATACTAATTCATACAATAACTGACTTCTATGCAAAACAGTTAACATTAGTGGGCCTGTGTCTGTCTGCCGACCTTTACTGCCGGAATACACATTTAGGGGCTTTAGACACTTACCCTAACACTCTTATGTCCGATCTGCTTGAAGACACCCGATCCATAGGCAAAGGCAAGACTGTAACCTTTAGGAAATATCTGTAGAATTCTATGATAATGGGTTCCCATAATCCTATTCGCAGGCCGCGCGACGGTCACGCCAACATGTAAACACAGCTGATTGTTTTCATTCAAGTATGACAAAATATATGATTTTGAGAAAATGAAATATAAGAAATCACATATTTCTTATTTCTCGAAGACTAAAATATGAATTGAATCTTGTCAATTTACTATATATAAACACTACCTCATACTATATATATGGGGTACATTCGAGTCGAAAGAATATAAAGAAAATTCTCTCTCTCTCTCTGTCTCTGTCTCTCTCTGTCTCTCTCTCTCTCTCTCTCTCTCTCTCTCTCTCTCTCTCTCTCTCTCTCTCTCTCTCTCACACACACACACCACACACACACACACACACACACACACACACACACACACACACACACACACACACACACACACACACACACACACACATGGTATGGTGCAGTGATATGGAATCCGGAATCCACACTCAAAAAAATGATTTTTAGAAAATTTAGAAAAAGTTCAAAGATCAGTTACAAGAAGGGCACCTATTCAAAGATATATAGGCTACAAAGAAAGACTACAGAGATTAGAACTTACTACTTTGGAAGAAAAAAGAACAAGGGGTGACATATTTATGACGTTCAACTATGTTACAGGAAAAGTGAAGTTAGACAAAGATGACTATAATTTTAAAATGGTACACTCTTCCAAATAATTTGTGCATCAATTTAAAAAGTTATACAATAATTTAAATATAGCAAGACGTGGCCATCTCAGATTAGCTCTTCTCCCGCACTGAAACAACGAAGTAATAACACACATACATGTATATGAATATGTATTAGCATATGTATAAGTATGTAAGTATATACATATGTATGTACACACACACGCACACACACACAACACACACACACACCAATATATATATATATATATATATATATATATATATACATATATATAATAAATAAATAAATATATATATATATATATATATATATATATATATATATATATATATATATATATGTGTGTGTGTGTGTGTGTGTGTGTGTGTGTGTGTGTGTGTGTGTGTGTGTATGTGTGTATGTGCATGTGCATGTGCATGTGTATGTGTATGTGTATGTGTATTTGTATGTGTGTATGTGTGTGTGCGTGCGTGTACGTGTGCGTGTGCGTGTGCGTGTGTGTATGTACGTGTGCGTATGTGTATGTGGTAAATAAAAGTAATAACTATTGTATGTATGAGTTCAAAGAAATCCGGGCATGTATAAACACAAGTACTATGTGTCAGCTGATAAAAAAAGAGACGAATCAAGAGTATTTTAGTGTTAGAGTTAATTTGCCAGTTTTTCCTTTCCAGAGACGGAACGCTGTTAGATTTCGCATTTTCTCCATGATACTTCCCCTTAGCTTTATAGTCGTCTTCGAAAACTGATAAGAGATGGGTACTTGGAAAATAAAGGATGGGTTTTTGACATGAACCAGACTCCTTTCTTGCTTTCATATTCTGTTGATAATGTGCTTTCGAGATCGCCTTCTTTGACCTGTATATGATTGCATCCTATAGTGGAAGCTGCTTGTATGGTAATCGTATAATAGTGGCAAAGACAATATAACAATAAAACAACACTAAGAAACAGCCTATAGTAACTATAAAAAGAAAGCAGCAACAAATATCAATGTAAGATCCACGATAATGATCATATTTTGGAGCCATTATTCCCAAACATGTCTCAAGTTCGAAAACAGACATTCTATCAAGTTTTAGCAATATATGTATAAGAAAGCAGGCGCATCAATCTTTGCCAATAGTTTACTGGTCTCACTATTTGAATTGATTAGCTATGACATTTTCTGCAATATTTCCCATGACACTTTAGACAGTGATAAACTACAGCTTAGATTTAAATAATCGTGCCGGGCCATAAGTGAAAGGCCCGGGCGAAGCCAGAACTTCGCAAATCTCAAGCAAGCAAGCAAGCAAATGCTAAAAAAAAATAAAAAAAATTATATATATATACAAATATATATATAAATATATATATATATATATATATATATATATATATATATATACTACTACTAATAATAATAATAATAGATAAATAAATAAATGGCAGTTGTCAAAATACTGAGATTTTCGTTATTAAAAAAGTTGAACTGAGAGCAAAATAAATGCATCTAGAAAACAATAGTATAAATTTTGATGAAGTTTACAATATCTGAAGATGAATAAAAACTCGAATAATAAAACATTTTACCCGGGATTTACTCAGCCATTTTCCGCGGACACGCTCGTTCACTTCGCTGCAGAATCGCAATAGTACCAATATTTCCTACCAGTTGGATATTCTGTTCCTTGACAGCAAATAGTTATGGCAGAGAATAAACCAACACCGCCTTCTGTTCGCATGGATGAATTTCAGAATACTGTGAGCGATTATGGGACAGAATTAGCATGTGTTGTGAGTATTTCAGTTCTTTTCCTGCGTGCTGTTGATGATTTTTTGTTTTGTTTTTTCTTTAGTAGCTATTCATACCTTACAATTGTAAGCGTAGAGTTTTAGTAGTTATCCTAGTATGTATATTGTAGGCGTTGTGACAACCCCTTATTTGACCAATTTTGCCGCTTGTAGGCCTACATTTTATTTTTAAAGTGTCACATTTGTTTATCAGTTTAAGCGATATTACTGACAGTCAACTTTATGACTTATGTTTGGCATCAATGCATCTCGCCTCTCCCCCCCCCTTGATGATTATGAAATATTTACCATCGTTACTGTCATATTTTCCGAGGATGCCTACAGCTTTTGAGATCCAGCAGCGTGAAGTGTACCGTAAACAACCACATACGGTTTATATGTTTAGTGCATTCTTTATCAACTTCATACTGGAGATTATAAAAAGAAATGTAAATAAACACCAAGTGATCCAACACACTAATCTGGGCATGTAAAAACTGGTAAACAGCGTTAACTTCATACAAGCTAGGAGTTTATTGTTAGCAACAGACTTAACAATGAAAACTTAATCTGAACAATCTGGAAATGATATACACAAATTACATCATTTACATTAAGCAGCAACCAACAATTAACAGTGGAATCCTACTTTAATCTTAACTGGTGCAACATATGGTTTGAAAGTGAATACGTACTCAAAACTACTGGATATATTATTTTTCAGAAGCGACAGGTAAAAGCAGCTGTGACTCGACAGAATGAATTACAGGCAGTCTTAGAAAACAAGAGAACCATGACTGCTGAGCTGAATGCTGAACTACATACACTTCGAGGTTGGACTAAATTACAATTTTTCAATAGCCTTTGCTTTTGAGTATTTCATATTCAAGTGATTTCAGGGTATCAACAGTTATTGTTATTTGTATCCATGGTTTCAATGATTACGATATCTATTGCTCTCCTACAGTTTACTTTCAGAAATAAAATGTAAATATAATCTAAATCATACTTAGTACGATTTAGAATCCAGTTGGAAGCTTAAACTACTTAACCATCCTCAAAAATGTTTTTTCCAGGCAAAGACTTAGAAGAAAAGGAGCGTGAGAAGTTCCACCTGGAGACTGTGAAGGAACTCAACCAACAGCTGAAAGCCTGCAAGTCTCAGCTCGATTCCATTCGCGCCCTCACCGTTTCCATCCAAGAGCAGATTACGCACAGGGTGTAAGTATCCGTCGTTTCCTCTCGTATTTTACAGTTTCCCTCTTTCTTTGGGCCACGTGTTGCGCTTGTTATATATGAATAAACGACAATTAATAGTATTGGTTCTTAAACGGGGCAGGGAGGGGGAGGGTGTGGAATTTTTAGAAAGCCCGAGTTGTCATTAATGAAAATACATCTCAGCCAGCATGGCCACTTTACCTTGCCAAGGAGAACGTGGCATCCAACAGATACCGTCTTGTATGACATGTTGAGTAATTTATCATCACCTTGCACAGATGTAAGGTACCAAGGAAACTGGAGGGTAAAATATGAATAATATACACAGTATCAGTCACTATATGGTCTAATGCAGGGGGGATGCGCCCCATGCGACCCCCCCCCCTCATCCTATGGGGCTGCATATAAGTACTTATATAGAGACCTTGGAGCGTACGACCAACATGCGGGAGCGCCCGACGCCGAGTCTGTCCGACGCTCTTTCCTGCCGTGAATACGCGGAGGATTGTTTTCCTGGGCGGGGGCTGTGGGGCTATTGACTCCATTTGGGGTCGCAGGGGACAAAACCCCCTGCCTTAGACAATTTAATGACTAATTCTGTGAATATTATTCATAATTTACCCCGCAGTTTCCCTGGTACCTCTCATGCCCTCCCCTGCTATGGGGGCCAAGAACAAGGGGATTTAGGGGAGTTCTGTGGCACAATTCCTACATATGTGTACTGGAGGGTGAGAGGAGTTCACCGATACCAAAATCGTTATGCGATTGTGTAAAATTACAAAAAAAGTCTTACCTCACTATTACACATGCCATTTGGTCATTCAGATGTGAACAAGATAGATTGAACAAAAGTGTTTCTGCAAATCGAATGTCCGGCGCACTTTCAAGTGCAAATATGTTTATCCTCCATACCCATATTTTTTTTTAGATCATGGTCTTCTTATCACTCGATTGTATTATGAATAAAATTGCGGAAAATTTCCCTGAATTCATATGATGGCGTTTTTTTTTTGTCGGTGATTCTCTTTAACATTTACGAAGGATTATGGAGATCTAACAAACCATCACCAAATATCAGATGTCGGCATTAAAGCATGCAGGCAGTATGAGTCTTAAATGAATTTGAAACGCCCTGTCTTTCAAGCTACTCTATTTTTGTGAATAAAAATAATATGGTAATAAATAGATGTGTAACATCCATTGCAGTGCTGAATACGAGAGCAAGAGCAGAGATCTCGTCAGAAGGTTCCAGTCTTTGCAGCTTTTGGATAAGGTAGGAAAAACATGAAGATAAGGCATTTTCTGTATGCGTCATAAAAGTTTATTCCTAATTAAAGTTAATCCAGATCCACAGTACTTGCACAAGAAATGCAAGACACACTGCCAGGCGCACGAGCCAATGCAGTTATAAGTAAATCTGCTGTTTTACATGTAAAAGCTAGTATCTGTTTAATGGCAATTAGCATTCACCCTCTACAAGCTTCATATTTTACGCTAATGTATAATAATGTATATATATATATATATATATATATATATATATATATATATATATATATATATATATATATACATACACACCCACACATATACCTAGTATTATATGCTGATATGTATGTGTCAGTACAAATAAAATTATAAAATGGCTTCAAATAGCCTATAAATATTATAGACAGCTGAAATGATACTCGTAATATTAGTTTATATTTGCAGAAGTTTTCGTATCAGTAAATGATTGGTGTGATGAACAAGCTCATTCTGCGCATGTGCAGGATTAATCTTTGAGCTCAAAAGTAAAACCAGGTCCAGAGGTGAATTAAATTTAATCCTGGGTGCTGCCGTTGCGCATGCACATTTGAGATCTGGCCGAAACCTTAATACTGGATTTTTTTTTTTTTTTTTTTTTTTTTTTCTAATGCTACAAAATTCTTCCAATGATTCAGAATTCTATTGTTCTTACTGATCCCTTCCAACATTCCGATTAGGTTTGTAAAAGATTAATTCCTATCCTTTTGTGTTGCGCAAGTGTTAATCCATCATAATACATGATATAGGTGTCCGTAAATTCTCTTGACATTCATTGTCACAGGTAATAAGAACCAACATTATCAGTGCTTCAGTTTGTTCAATTTTACTTGATGTTTTTAATTTTCTTGCCTGTTCTGTTTGCTGATTTTGTTAATTAGTCATCTAATATCGGTTGATGAATAATAATTACTTTGAATGATGCTTAACCTTGTAATTGAACATCTCTGAGATACTCGGTAATACTTTTCCGATCTCGTCTTACAGCGTAATAAAATTTGTGGAGATTTTCTCTTCCAATTTAACTGCTGGATTTTAGTAACACTTCTCACTATATTGTAAACTTTCGCTATCATCAAATTTTTAATCTTATACTCTTTTTGAACTTAGGATGAGGAAGCGCCCGCTGAGATTCTGACGGGGGAACACGCGAAAGAACTACAGAAAGAAGTAACAGAGCTGGAGACATATGCTGAAAACCTATCACGTGCTCCTGGTATGGACCTTCCTCTTGATTATTTGCCCGACTTGATGTAAGTATATTTTTGATTTCTACAAAATTTGAAAGTTGAACTGTCCACGTATAATGCAAGGAAATGTGCTTGTAGGTGTATGCGCACGCGCGTGTTAATTAGTCCTGTAAATGATGGATAACATATTCAATACCATTATGTAATTACAGATGTGAAGTGAACGTCAAGATCGGACACACCGAGGAAGAGAATAAATCCTTGCAAGAAGACATGTTAGGTCATCAGCAAACTTTCCAGAAGTTACAAGATGCCTAATTCAAGTCATATAGTTATCTCGCTTGTAGTAGAGAGGAAAGAACCCTTTTGTTTTCTTTAAAAGCCTGTTATATTAAAGATGAAGTTTATTGTTTCATAGGAAAGGTTTATTATTTAATTTCTCATAATCTGTATGTTGAAATCTAAAAAATATATATGAGCAGGCTTATAGTCATGGTTTAATAACTGAAATGGTCCTTTGTACTTGCTTTTCGAAAAAAAGTGATATCAGATATCAGTGAATGGAAGTGCTGTGCCTGGAGCTATACGCAGATTCCAGTGCACAATTTGTTACTGTGTGTTAAGTAACAGCATTTTCTTTTTTTTTTCTTTTCTTTTCTGCCACACCATTTTTGTAAGTGGACAAGTAATCCACACTAAGTGCAGGTTAATGTTTCGTGTAGTTCAAGTTGCAAAATAAAGTACGAAAGTCCAGGTTCTACATGTTTGAATGACGTGTCCTCGTTAGTGGTGATACATTAATTCCAATGGCTGTTTTTTGCAATTTATCAGAAAGTTCTTTACAGTCCGAAGTCCCGCATTGTGCAAGGCAGGCTTTAGGTAAGGTTCTCGGCATACTCAGCTCCCTTGAGGTTCATCATGTTCCTATGATGGCCCCCTGCTTATCTTGGAATCATGCCATGTATTCTGTCCATCTGTTTCCCCTTTTTAATGTGTTGATGCCATTGGCATCTATTTACTGTCCGGTGCAAATGCTGTGCTTGCAGTGTGGATGGTGATGCCCAACATGGCATTCATATTTTGCGTTGGGTAACTACAAGCATCTCGGTGTACTGTGCGCTTGTTTATGTCAGGCGTGACAATGTACATTCATTCAGCAGCTTTCTTTTGACAGCTTTATTCGCCTCTCGACTTATGATGTCCGCCTTGCCAAAGGCTGCCCAACCGAATGCAATTCGCTTGATCTTTAGACTATACTGACAGAGTGGTTATGTACGATATGAGACCGTTTGATGTTGATTTCAATGTTTCGAATCTGCGGGACTTTTTTTTTGGGGGGGGTAGCATTGCCCCCCCCCCTTTTTTTTACTATATTACTCCTATGTTACAGCTTAACAATGCCCCTAGAATAACTAATTTCAAAATTGTTTGCTTCAGTCATCTACCACCATTGTCTCCCTTGAAAATCCTGAAATGACCCCTGAGCTGGAATTCTTTCAAATTATCGATAACACATCGTGCTCGTGAGTTAGTAAGAAAGTACACGGATTTTGAACGAGCAAGTGCAGGACTACTTTGCGTTGCCCATGATAATCTTGTGAACCATGTTCCCCCCCACATCCCTTGCTCGTTTTTGCCGTGTATGTGTGGGGGGGCGGTTAGGAGACGGAGACTGAGGCCTAATGTAGGGGATCATCCCTCGCTTCAATCAATTTTGCATGGTCTTTTCTTCAACCTCTAACCTTACCCTAATCAATTCATTCCTAAAGATTTTTGCTAGTATACTTCATCATGGTGCGATATAACCTTTGGTGTTTAACACATTTATTTGCTTTAACTATGGCTGTTACCCATTATGGACCAGGTTGTAGCTGACGAGACTGGAGATGTACATGTAGGTGAGGTCCACATCCTCATCGTTGTGACTGGCTGTTGACAGATAAGCTGATTACGTTGGGTTGGTACTTGCTGTTTATTTTCATGACAAGTTAAGCCACCTTATGCAACACAATCATGAAGCTACTGACGTTGAAGTAAAGCATTTGTGTGCTACAAAGCCAAATTTCTGTGTAGGTATCACTGCCTAGGATAAGGTTGAACTTACTGGGTGCAAGGCAACCTTCGCTCTTTGTTGTTTTCACAGATTATAGTTGTGTTAAAATTAATTTTGTCCATGGGGTCCCGGATTTTGTCGTACATGTGATCCGGTATCACATGTGCAGATTCTCAAATACCAGTGGCAGCCTATCGGAACCTTATGATTCTGTGGGCGTGATGCTCTGTCGTCATCATGCCCACTGCCAGAAAAACGAGGAATTGGGAGGCCTTGGTCTGTTGGTTTATTTCATGGCTTTTAGGGGTCTGCTATATACTCACCATGTCAGGCACTGTAGGTTGACAAAGCTTCCTCACCTCACCGGATCCCTGACAGGGTGTATCACACACACCCACACCTACACGCACACGCACACACACACACACACACAAACACACACACACACACAAACACACACACACACACACACACACACACACAAACACACACACACACACACACACACACACACACACACACACACACACACAGCACGCACGCACGCACGCACGTACGTACGTGCGTACGCAAGCACGTGTCTGTACGGGTGCGTGTGTTTTTCCGTATGTATTACTACGCCAGTGGGTCTTTGTCTCTGTGCGAAACATGTGTTAACATGAAAAGGATGACCTGGGCATGTGTTAACATGAAGGGACCTGGGCAAACATGACGCAGCTGGCTGTGGGCGGAGGAGCGGAGGTACAAGCCGAGAGACGCAGTTGGGTGCTGCTCCTGTGAAGAACCTCGTGTTTTGCCCTTGTGACCTGATATATAACTTTGTGTTGCCCTGTTATAACCCTGTATTGTGCTGTGTGACATGCGGGTTTTCCCCCCCTGTATTGTGCGTATAGAAAAGTGTACGGTAAATAACTTGTGTAAATAAAGGAAAGACTGTCATTTTTGTTTTTTTACTTTGTGCCCTGCCTCGCCACTTGGCGTTTCCTCTCCTGGTGTTCTGGGACGCTGTGGTGTTCGGTGCCTCTTGGAGCTGTTCAGTGTTCACGACCCTGTGGATAACACGCCGTCTGCCTAGCCTGCCTTGTGTTGTTGGCAGAGAGAGACGAGGCGGTCGGCGTAACCAATCGTTGTCAGGAGTGGGATTTGTGATATTTGATCAGTGAAGCGCCGTTTTTATCATGTTCCCCCAAAGATGGCGGCAGCCATGAGGGAGAGGAGGCTATGACTGAGGCAGCACGAATGAGGTGAAGCCGAGCCAGATGGACCTGATCACTGCCATGCGGCCGGTATAGGGGGGAAAATGGCACAAAGGGCAGAAGAGCAAGCACAGAGGGAAACACGAGCAGGCGCACCATCTCGTCGAGATGCAGGCAAGGAAGGCAGAGGAACAGCTCTGCCGATTTGTTGAGGTGCTACAGAGCAATCTTGCATCTGTGAAGATGGAAAACTCAGCAGTACACCGACAAGGCCTGCAACAGCGTAAAGAGTGAACTGATGGAGGAGGTGCAGACTCTGAAGGGCGGGGTTCAGGGCCCTGAGGGGGGAAGTGAAGGAGGAAAGGGGCGTCACGAGGTAGTAACGTTGCAAGCAGAAAAGGGCCCGACGAGGTTCTGGCAATAGATGCCAGAGTGTCGATTTACTGGGGTCTGCCTGGGCTCCGTGGCAGGAAACCCCCGGGCCTCGCAGCGTCGTGTCGCAGCCAGTGGTCGCTGCAAAAGGCTGGGGACCCTCGGAACCGCTCCCTTGGATATAGGTGGCGGCAACTCGGACCCGGTCAACCACCCTCGTTCCCTCCCTCCCCCCCGGTGTGTTAGTTCACGGCACGCGTTCCCACCCTGCAGCCCCTCGTCCTCCAGACATTCTGTGAAGCGTAAGCCAGCTGATTTACGACGAGAAGGGTGGACGGGAGGCATATGTTTGCCCCAAATTTTAAATGCTGGCATCTGCCCAGGCAGGAGCCGGAAGAGAAGGCCCTGCAGCTGGTAACAGCGCTAAAGGGGGCCCCCCGGTGGAAGTGTTGGCCATCTGCCGCCATCCCAACATGCCTCTTACACCAGCGTGGCGGGGGCTTTGAAACGCCGTTTTTGGGCACCACCACCAGGCCGAGGTAATCGGGCCCGCTTGAAGAAGCGGACTCGTGAGCGTGGCGAGACACTGTCCCAGCTGGCGCAGGATGTGGAGGCGCTGGTAGGAGGTCGTACCCTGCGGCTGCGGAAGAGATGATCGTTGGTCCTGGCTCGCGATTTTTTTGTTGACGCTTTTTCAGGACCAGCAGCTGCAAATCTACGTCAAGCAGGCACACCCTGAGGACCTGCAGGTGGCGCTGGCGAGGGCCTTGGAGTTCGAGGCCTTCCTGAAGGCAACCAGTGGCCTAGGGCCAGCTGTTCATCCCCGCCATGTCCTCCGGGGCCAGAAGGCTAAAGTGGAGAAGATAGCATTGAGGAAGGTGAGCCCTAGCACTTTCCAAGGCTTGTGTTGGGGCTGCGGTAAAAAAGGGGACAGACGTAGTCGGTGGTCGAGGGAGCGGAAGAACACGTCCTCTCCAAACCCGGGGGATTCTGATGCCTTCCAGTAGTGCTGCAAGGACTGGCAGGAATGGTCACCATCCGAGTGCATGTCCTAAGGCTAAGGAAGTGGTGCAGGAGGAGAACTCGGACAGGCTGGAGAAGGGGGCCGAAACCCAGCCGTCCTCGGTTCCCGGGCCCCGACTTGGGTAAGCTGCCGTCGAATCAGCACGATGCAGGTGGAGGGCACAGTAGATGGGAAGCCATGCCGCCTGACAGTGGACACTGGGGCTGAGAAGACCCTAGTGCGGCCTGATATGTTGGCCACTATGCGACTTCCAGACGCACCACAGAGACTGTGTGGTGTCACGGGGCATTGTGTGCAGCTCAAGGGGCCAGTGGAGGCTCGTATTGGCGAGGGCAGCACGGTGCAGCGGCTGCCGGTGTATGTGGGCCGATCTGGACGAGCACTGCTTGCTGGGCCCTTTACTACCTGACGCAGAGTAAGGCGTGTGTCGACCTTGGACGGAAGCTGGTGGGTGCACGGTGAAGATGTTGCCCTTGCTTCCAGAGGTTGGCTGTGCAGAGGTAGTTACGGCTGAGCGACTGCACCTTGCCCCCAGGACAGAGTCTAGAATCCGGTGTCGACTGTCAAGAGTGATACGTGGAGTAGAGGGCCTCGTGGAGCCCATCCAAAACCTGCAGCTGGCTGATGGCATAGCGGTTGGGCGGAGCCTTGTTGGACCAGGGGAGGGGTTAGTTACAGTGTTGGTAGCCAACTTCTCCGATAAGGCCCAGAAGGTGCCAGCTGGTGCAAAGCTGGGCACTTGTGAGGAAGTGGAGCGTCCAGAAGAGTCGTCGGGGAGCGAGGAGTTGGTTGGTGTGGGGCCGTTGCCTGACTTCCTCGAGGACTTGGCGCACCGGCTGTGGCGTTACCGTGGGCCAGGAAGCTACTCCTGGGGCCATGGAGAAAAAGATGACGCTAGCCCCAGTAGCGGCGATGAGGACGTGGCAGACGCTGACCGAGATGAGGACGAGCATTTGGACTGTGAGGGCGATGTGAGTGCAACAGACGTCAATGGTGACCATGAGCCAGGTCTTGGGGCAGGAGATACCCCTTTGGGTGCCACTGCCAATCTACCGCCGCCCACACCTCCAGAGGGACCCCAGCGAGAGCGAAGAAAGCCGCGCTGGATGAAAGATTTTTGTGTTTCTGAGAACTAATTTTCAATTACGGTTACTTTAGTTTTGAAAGAATTTTGTTTGTTCTTGAGGACTAATTTTATTTAAATTTTCTGTAGTTTGTTTCAGGTTTAGGTATGTCAGAGCAGACGGGTCGTCTGCTTGATAGGGGGGGATAGTGCTACGCCAGTGGGTCTTTGTCTCTGTGCGAAACATGTGTTAACATGAAAGGATGACCTGGGCATGTGTTAACATGAAGGGACCTGGGCAAACATGACGCAGCTGGCTGTGAGCGGAGGAACAAGCCGAGAGACGCAGTTGGGTGCTGCTCCTGTGAAGACCTCGTGTGTGCCCTTGTGACCTGATATATAACTTTGTGTTGCCCTGTTATAAGCTGTATTGTGCTGTGTGACATGCTGGTTTCCCCCCTGTATTGTGCGTATAGAAAAGTGTACGGGTAAATAACTTGTGTAAATAAAGGAAAGACTGTCATTTTGTGTTTACTTCGTGCCCTGCCTCGCCACTTGGCGTTTCCCCTAGTGGTGTTCTGGGACGCTGGTGCTCGGTGCCTCTTGGAGCTGTTCAGTGTTCACGACCCTGTGGATAACACGCCGTCTGCCTAGCCTGCCTTGTGTTGGTAGCAGAGAGACGAGGCGGCCGGCGTAACAGTATATTCGACTAGTGCTCACGATATTTATAAGTCAGTGTTGTGTATACGGTTCATTGTTACAACTACTACTAATAATTAGCAATATTTAGGGCTTATGAGAATAAAAAAAATATATATAAAAAAATGAATTGATTTAATCATAAGGATGAAACTGGATCCTTATCCAGTATACACTTGCTGTAAATATATATGACATAAGAAATTCACAACGTAACCCATAGTTATTATGAACGATGAAATCAGCTGTTTAATGTAAACAAAACTGCACGAAAAGGCCCGGCGTTTCTCAATTCTGTCGGGTAAAATTCTTTACGCTAATATTACAGTAACATTGTATTATGCGATAGTAGTATAACGATATCAGTGACTCAGAATTATTAGTTGAATAATGATTCAGTAGATTTATTCCTGTTTTATTGTAAAATTAATATAATCGGTGTAAACAGCAATTAACTTTTTTTTTATGAGTTGAAGGAAAAATATATAATGAACAGAGCATTTTAAGAGATACAGTATAAACAGGTCAGTTTTCGTTATTACACCAGTTATATTCTTTGAACGATTTTTTTTCTTGTAAAAGTCAAATTAACTCCTGTAATTTCATTGTAACAAAGCAGATATTCATAGTGTTACTGGAGAAGGACACATCCCTACTGGAAAATATTTGAGTGGAAGACAATCAAAATTTAAATTAAAAAAAGGAAAAAGAAAGAATGAAAGAAAACAGGAAAAATGTATGGAATGGTTACCATGACAAGCTGAGAAAATTTTCATCTTTGGCAAAAGGTGCACAAATAAAAAATAATGGAGATACATGATAAGAGGTCACATGTAAAAAAAAAAAAAAAAATAATAATAATGAATAAATAAATAAATAAATAAAAAATAAATAAATAAATAAATAAAAATAGTTTTTCTTTTCTTTTCTTTGACAATGTATACGTATCATAATGTGATATTTTTCCAAGAGTTCTAGTCATGCATGCACAGTGTGGAATTCCCAAACTCTTCTGTAATTACAGTACCAAATCAGTCACTATATTGTCTAATGGAAGGGGCAGTACCCCCCTGTGACTCCTTATGAGCGGCCAGAATTCCCGTAAAACTAGTCAATAGACATTGCATTATGTTACCATAAATATAATTATTTTATTTATTTATTTTTTTTAATATCCCACTGGCTAATTTAGTAAATATTCAGAATATTTTGGTTGCTTGATCATAATGATAGTGGTACTAGTGGATTTCTCTCGCCCTCTAATACCTATATTAGGGGGTGACATTTACTGCGGAACCTCCATGAAAGAACTGGAGTACTTGCTGTCCCAATTACCAATTACTTTTGCTACAATTCTTTGTATGTTCTGGGATGATAGAACCTAGGCAAGTCAGAGAATTTTTGAAGCAAGGGATACTTCTGGGGTTAGGAAGTAATTTGAAAATTATGGTTTTGAATTAAACTGGATTTTGTCTCATCCCGGCAACACCAGCACTCCTTCCATACTGTACATAGATACAATGCACAACATTAGCTACAGATTTTTCTTTTTTCAAATCATGGATTATTTGGTAATTTTCATAGAGTTTTCCTAATATGCTGCAATGTTTCATATCAGTAAATTGGAATCCTTCTATATAATTTCTGGTTCTATAGCTGTTGGCACCATTACACAATTCATAACTACTACTAACTGAATCTGAAAAGATGACAGACACTGACCAAGCCATGGAAATGATTATGTATCGAATAGATTTATAGGAAACTGGCAAAATAAAGAAAAAGACAAACAGACTGACTAACTGAAAGAGAGACAAAAACAGAGACAGAAATGTCCTGCCTCACAAAGCCTTACTATCTTTTTCAATTTTTTACTTATTCATTTACTTAATATTCAATAACAGCTGTGCTTCACTGCACTCTCCTTGTGTGTGTGTGTGTGTGTGTGTGTGTGTGTGTGTGTGTGTGTGTGTGTGTGTGTGTGTGTGTGTGTGTGTGTGTGTGTGTGTGTGTGTGTGTGTGTGTGTGTGTGTGTGTGTGTGTGTGTGTGTGTGTGTGTGTGTGTGTGTGTGTGTGTGTTTGTTTGTTGAATTTCTGGTTGACTTACTATGTAATGTGAGGTTTCAGCAAGGACTTTTACACTCTACCAGTTTATATTAGACATACTTGATAATATATGATATTCTTGCCCTTTTGTCTTTCCTCTTTCATTTTACTTTTATCTTTTTTCTCTCTACTTCTATTAGCTCCTTTTCTCAATTTTTTTACTTAATTTCTTTTTAATAATTTAATTTTACTTTGCAGAGGATAATCAGCTTTGCTACATTATTTGCAATGTTTTTTGTTAAAATTTAACAAAGGTTGTGTCTTCTACATTCAATATACTCTGTTTTAAATCAAGATGTATTTTTCTATTTGTCACATCTTCACATTGGCAGACCTTAGAGTTGATGTAAGCTTTTCCTTTGCTTAGATTGTATTTATTTTGAGTTCTGCTGTGTAACCTGCATGGCAAGGTTTAGGTTCATGTCATTTTTGTTTATGCTTTTTTAAGTATACTCTAATATTCATAAGATCTTCTACTTTCAGGTAAAAAATACGAAACAGAGAACGGGTGAAAAAGTTGATCTACAACACAGATTTGATATAAGTAACCATGTTGAAAAGTCTAAGAAGATTACAGTCTTGTAAGGTTGTGTACTTGATAAATTGCATACAAAATAACAAAGTTATTCCCAGACCTGTGTCCTTTGTGCAGCATCTGGACTTGCATCGCTGTTATGGCATCAGACATTCTCATGTCCCATTTGTTGAAGAAGATACCCTGAGCTTCAAAATATTGGAATATATGAGAATTAGTGATAAATATACCACTGCCCTTACTAAGGAAAAAAATGAACAAAACTCTTCAGAAACCAGTCAAGCTATCAAGCAGATGTTACTTGTCATAGCTCATAATCCTGATGTTAAAACATCAGATGTTCTTCATTTGTTCTCGTTATATGCTTCATCTGGACGTTTTTTATCCCAAGATATAATATCAAACAAGTCATTGATGTCTGAGGCAAAACACAAGATTTTACAAAGCTTTCCTTGGATGACAGAAAATGAACTGAAAAATTTAGCCTACATGTTAAAGGAATTAGAATTTGAGAAAAGTGGATATTTACAGTATCTTGTAAAAGGAATTGATGAAGAATGTTTAAAAAGATCCTTAGCAAGTGATCTTCCTGAGAGTCTCAGACTGTTTGATATCCTCTTGATTCTGCATGGTAACAGAATTTACAGGAAAAGAGAATATGACACTTTTTTATCACTGTTTGAAGCTAATGTAGACACAGCTCATCCTCATCATTTAGTTCAAATTTTGCATTACATAGGTCTTGGCAAGAAAAGGAAGTTGTCAAAAGAATTTGTTCTGCTGATAATTGAGAAACTGGATAAACATTTGGCTGATCTGACATTCGGAGATCTTGGAATAGCAGTGGCTGGCATATTCAAATCCAATGTCAAGCTTGAGAGAACATCAGCCTTTGTTAAAAAAGTTGCAGATCTTATGAAATATAAAATAAAAGAATCTGTATTGCTTACAGATATTGAAACTTATGGCCTTGTTTCTATGATCAAACTCATCCGTGTGGCAAGATTCCATGATGATGATCTTTTGTCTGCTGTCAAATCTTTTGTGATGAGTTGTGATGAAAGGATTCTGAATGCTCAGATTGTTTCACACATCTTGGCAATGTTCTCTAATTGTAATGTTTATAATGAAGAACTCTTTGATAAACTAGAAAATCAGGTTCTTAAACTCATTAGAGCTGACACACATGAGTTAAGGATGAGGGACCTTACAAGGGTGCTTTGGTGTTTTAGTCATGTAGGTCATAAATGTAGTACTCAAACATTAGAGGTGTTTGATGAATCTTTCATGGAGTTCATTCATAAAGGGGAAGTTGCTAGATCACCATACTTCCTGTCAGATGCTCTCTTCTCCATGGCAATCCTCCAGCATTATCCAGAAGCATTGATTAAAGAAGCATTCAAGCCAGAAATGATTCAAGGACTGAAAGGTTAGATGGCATTTATGCATGTTTATTAATATTTAAGGATTGAGGTTAGATGTTTTATATTATGTAATAATATTTATTTGAAAACTAGTGTTTCTATTGATTTGAGATCTGGATGTCAGTTTTCAAATAAGTTTTCATATCCATCTGATAGAACTTTTTTATGATATATATTGTAATACATATATCATGTACAATTTTCCTTTATTGATACAGGGCATCAAAAGAGTAAGCAGCTATCCAGATTGCTTATATTACATGAATGCCTGAAGACAGAAGTACCTACACTGAGAATGGAACCACCTGCAGTGGAGAAGTTTGAAATACCGAGTAGAACTCTTGCAGATGAAATCCAGTACCGCCCACATATTAAGAAGTTAAGTGAAGGGGCTAAGTGGATTAATTCAGTTGTTGGAAGAACAGTGTTGAGACTCCAGTTCCCAATACCTTATATAAATTATGCGAGTCTGACTACAGATTTTAACCAACTGAAAAGTGAAGATTCTGATAGTGGTACATATGAAGATACACAGCAAATACATATTTTTCAACAGCTGTCTAAAATTAGAGATATTCAGGATAATAAAAACATTGTAGTTGAAGTTTTAGATTTACCATCATTATTGAATGGAACTTCAGATCCAGTTGGCCTTTTTAGGCTAAAATTCCGTCTCCTAGAGCAGTTAGGTTGGGATATCAGGTATATCACTAGTTTGGAAGTGGAAAGTTGTGGTGATGATGTTCAGGGGCTAGGAGCTCTGTTGTTAGAGAAGATAAATTTGCATCACAAAACATAAGAGACCAAGTAATTGTGTAGAATTGCATAAATATTTTAAAATGTAGATATGATGATATTATACTCTGAATTTTATTGATTATTTTGGTTTCATAATGTAAATGATTTGATAATAGAAGTCGCAGTTTTTGTTTATAATGATTTATTTTCCAGGTCAATTTTGTAAATAAAAGAAAACAAGCATACTGTGTTTATGTTAACAGGTTCCTACAGCACAATGTTATGAATTAATGAACTCATTCTGTGCAATGTGACCAACTGATGGGTCATGATATATCATTTTATTTTGTGATGTGACCCACCTTGGAATTAGAAATTCATACTTGTATAATTTTTTTTTTTTTTTTGTAATGTATTTCCATTTCCATGCTCCTTAGATATTGTTTTATAGAAGTTTAAGTATTTAGTCTAAAACAGATATGATAAAATATATTTTAAAAGCATGAACACAAACATAGTATAAAGACCACTATTGTTGTTTTAAGAAATTATCAAAAGTATACATATATGATAGAATGTTTTCTTTTTAAACACTTTGGTATTACACAATACTATTAATAAAGCATTGCAAACATTCTAAAGCATACAGATTTGGTTATGAGCCTATTCCCACTTGTTTCACCAATTTTTCTGATTTTTTTGTAAATGTAGAACCTGGAGTATGATTTCCCATTGAGGCCTTGAATTGGCCCACCAGGTGTATGCTCACTAGTTGGTTGTATCAGAGACAAATTTTTTTGCTGATGGCACAAGAAAATTTTTCTCTTTTTGCACCAAGGTGATTGGGTATCATCAGGGCATCATTGCATTGCGAAGGGGATGGAATGTATTAATGTGAATATCAAATAAAGCTATACAGAATCAGATACATTGTTAATTTAAAACTGACTTTTTTCATGAAATACTTATATGTTTATTACTGGATTTCAAGTAGGAATTGCAGTATTACTGTAATACAGTACGTAATATGTTGTCTCTTGTTACAAGGATGTTGTTCCTTGATATTACAGTTTTTTTTTGATAGAATATAGATATTTGTACCTTTCTTTACATAGGGATATAATGTTTTGCACATATTACATTTTCAGGCAGCAAAGAGATTTTCTGCCTTATGCTATCACTGATTTAAATAAAACAAAATAAAGTAAATTTAAAAGGATTTATGTGTTTTGCCAACTTGTCAGATTTTAAAAATTTAAATCCCATGAAATTGTAAACCCCTTTTTTTTTTAATAACTGATAAACCCTTTAAGGGTCTGGCAATATTCATAGTTAAATTAAAAAAGAAGAAAAAAAAATCACATGCTATAAAAAAAAATATTTCATAGGCAATGATATCATCATGTTTCCCCAAAATTATAAGATTTAATGGGCATATTATAAAATTTTAAAAATCCAGTATGAAATAACTTAACTTCAATAAATATCATATTTAATTAAAATTTTTTGCCCCTGTTTCTTCCATAATCAAAGGGAGCATGGGGAAGAGAAGGGAGAAGGGAGGGGGAAAGGGAAGAGGGGAAAGGGTTTAGTAAAGAAAAAAGGGAAGGGGAAAAATAGAAGAGGGAGTAAATTTAGGAGAGAGAGAGAGAGAGGGGAAGGGGGGGGAGAGAGAGAAGGAGAGAGAGAGAGAGAAGAGAAGGAGAGAGAGGGGAGGAGAGGAGAGAGAGAGAGAGAAAGACAGACAGACAAAGAGAAAAGAAAGAGGACAACAGAGAAAAAAAGAAAAGAGAAAGAAGGCCCGGAAAAACAGAGAAGGACGGAGAGAGGAGGGGAAAAGAGAGAGAGAGAGGGGAAGATAGAGAGAGGGAAGAAAGACGAGAGAGAGAGAAAAGAGAGAAGAGAGAGAGAGGAGAGAAGGGGGGGGGCAGACAGAGAGAAGAGGAGAGAAAGAGGGGGGAGGGGTTTTTTTTTTTTAAAATTTTGGTTTTTGATTCCAGGGGGTTACAATGGTTTATTTTTGGGGTGGGGACATACTGTCTGTACTGTCGTTTGTTTTTTGCCCCGTGTGTCATTTGATGCGTTTCGGTGCCCACCACCCCGAAACCCCGGGCGAAAAGTTGAAAACTTCTTGCCCCTGGTCGGGGCGCGAACCGCCCCCCCCTCGGGTGAGAGGCCGACCGTAACCCACGTACAGGCCGGAGGCGCGTAAAGAGAGAGAGGGGAGAAAAGGAGAAAAGAGAGAGAGAGAGAGAGAGAAGGGGAGAGAGGGGAGGGGGGGAGGAGGGAATAGGGGAGGGGAAGGGGGAACAGAGAAAAGAGAAAGAGGAGGGAAGAAGAAGGGGAAAGGAGAGGGACAGAGAGAAGAGAAAGAGAGAGGGAGAGAGAAAAGAGAAAGAGAGAAAGAGAGAGAAAGAAAAGGGGAAAAGAAGAGAGGGGAAGAAAAGGAGAAAGAAAGAGGAGAGAGAAAAGAGAAAAAAAAGAGTGAGAGAGAGAAGAAAAGAAAGAGAGAGAGAAAAAGGGGAAAGAAAGAGAGAGGAAGAAAAGAGAAAAGGGAGAGAGAAAAAAAGGGGAGAGAGGAAAAAAGGGAGGAGAGAGAGAGAAGGGGGAAAAGGGGAAGAGAGAAAAGGGAAGAGAGAGAGAGGGGAGAAAAAGGAAAAAGGAGAGAAGAGAGAGAGAGAGAGAGAGAGAGAAGAGAAAGAGAGAGAGAAGAGAAAGAAAGTGAGGGGGAAAAAGAGAAAGAGAAAAAAAGGGAGAGGGGAGAGAGGGGAGGAGAGGAGAGAGGGAGAGAGAAAAAGGGAAAGAGAGAGAGGAGAGAAGAAAAAAGAAAGAGAGAGAAAAGGGAGAAAAAAAAGAGAGAGAGGAGAAAGAGAAAGAAAGAGAGAGGAGAAAGAAAAGAAAGAGAGAGAAGAGAGAAAGAAAAAAGAGAAATAGAGAAAAAAGAGGAAGAGAGAGAGAGAGGAAAAAAAAGGAAAGGGAGAGGGGAGAGGAGGAAAAAGGGGAAAAAGGGGAGGGGAGAGAGAGAAGAGAGGGGAGAAAGAGAGAAGAGAGAGAAAGAAAAAGAGAGAAGAAAATAAAGAATAGAAAAAAAAGTAGAGAAGGGAGAGGAAAAAAGAAAGAAGAAGAAAGGGGAGGAGAGAGACAGAGAGAAAGAGAGAGAGTAGGGGAAGTGGAAGGAAAAGAGAGAAAGGGGAAAGAGAAGAGAGGGGGAGAGAGAGAGAAAAGAGAAAAGAGAGAGAGAGAGAGAAAGAGAGAGAGAAAAAGAAAAAGGGAGAAAGGGGAAGGGGAGAGAGAGATAGAAGGGGAAAAGAGAGAGAGAGAGAGAAAGAAGAGAGAGAGAGGGGAGAGAGAGAAAAAGGGGAGAAAGAAAGAGGAGAGGGAAAAGAGAAAGAGAGAAGAGAGAGAGAAGGGGGAAGG
>NC_051391.1:39920041-39922541 GCF_015228065.2 Penaeus monodon
CCTCCGGTTTCATACCCGGAGTGACCTAGGTTCGAGTCCTGGTCAGGGAGGGTTGTTATTTATCGATATCAATGCGGCCATTGCATATTCCATCTTCATAAAATATACCTCAGGACATCTGACTTAGGATTTGAATGCTAAATAAATTTCACCAAGTGCCCACGGGAAGTGAGCGTAAAACTTCGCTGTCATTACTCAAATGTGAGTAGACAGGTAATGTCTATGGAGCTAGTAAGATCTAGTTGCACACTCCTTTTAGTGGGTTGTGTGGCATGGCTGGTTTAGCACTGGCCTCGGTTTCATACCCGGAGTGGACCTAGGTTCGAGTCTGGTCAGGGAGGGTTGTTATTTATCGATATCAATGCAGCATTGCATTATTCCATCTTTCATATATATATATATATATATATATATATATATAATATATATATATATATATATATAATATATATATATATACACACACACACACACATAATATAATATATATATATATATATATATATAATATATATATATATATATATTTATAACTATATATATATTTTATAATATATACACACACACACACACACACACACACACACACACACACACACACACACACACACATACGCATACGCACACGCACACGCACGAACACGCGCACACACACATGTATATTTATATAATTATATATAATATATATATATTATATATATATATATATATATAATTAATATATATATATATATATATATATACATATATAAATATAATATATTTATTATATATATATTAATATATATGCTATTTTTTTTTTTTAAATAATATTGCATATTATATTTATACTAATTATATATATAATATATATTAATGCAATATTATATATATATATAATATATATAATTAATATAAATATAAATATATAATATTATATATATAAAAATATATATATATATATATATATATATATATGAATAATATATATATTATATTATATACATATAAAATAGAATATAATATATAAATAGATATATTATATCTATCTTACTAAATATCTTGTATTATTAGATTATATAATAGTTAATATATTATATAATATACTATGCATATATATTTATATTATGCATATATAATATATATATCATTTTGATATATCATTTATATTATTTTATAATATATATATATTTATAATAATATAATATATAATATATTTTAATATATCATATATATATATATATATATATATAAATATATATCATATACTATAGATTATATATCTATATATATATTATATATATATAAAATATATATATATTATATAATTATATATATATATATATATATATATATATATATGCATATTATATATTATAGAATATATATATATATATATATATATAATATATATAATATATATGCATATATATATATAATATATATAATATATATATATAATATATATATCTTATATAAAGCTTGGAATATAAATATAAAATAAATTGTTGACAAATGCACAGCTATGATAATTTAGACATTCTACTGACCTCTTACACAGTAATAAAATATTATGAAAATGATAATAAATTACCGATCTTTAATCCGCACAAAAATGCATTTTATACTTCTTATACTTTCTGTTCCAATTCAGGAAAGGAATAACTAAGATATTTTTGGTATACATATAAAAGAGGGAGAAAGTAAAAAAAAAAGAGGAGTATTTTCTTCTTAACTGAAATATCTTTGTTTATTTAAATGAAGTAAAAATCCATATAGCACAGAAAAATTAAGAGTCTATTGTACAAAATGAAAATATCTTTATCACATAAATGCAGAATCATTGTGTAATACGAGCCACTTTCTGGTATGCCAATTGCTTTCATGTACTGAATTCAGAATGAATGGCATCAATCCCAGTTAATTTACAAAATGCACAGAATTCAGGGAGTAAAATTCTTAGGAAGAGTTAGTGTACGAGAAAGCATTTATTTTTGTTTTTGTTTTTGCAAAACATCTAAGATAACATAAATAGTTATACTTACTACCTATATGGTTTTAAATACCATGTCAAGCTCATATACCAATAAAAAAAAAAAAAAATATATATATATATATTCCCCTTCAAGAGAACATGCCTGTTATGGTTACATTGCCCAATTAATGTAGGTAAGACATAATGCAACTTCAGAAGTCTATCCACAATAGGATATATTTGGGAAAACATTAATAACTTTAATAAAATAATTTGAATAAAATTATTATAATAAAAGTTATCATAACAGTGGCATAAAAAAAAATCTAAATAGTATATTGATATCAATATTTGAAAATACCAAGAAAAATTACTATGCTCATGAAAAGAAAAGACAAACAAATAATAGCTGTGCATTCTATGATATTCCTTTGTTATACAAGATTTGTCCATTGTACATTCTCAGGAATTCCATGATTGTGTGGGCTCTACAGTAATGCACCTCAGTCAAGCATGATCACATCATTTGATGTAGGATTCTGAAAA
>NC_051391.1:39927541-39935041 GCF_015228065.2 Penaeus monodon
AATTTGTTCTTTACATCACGTCTGTTTTCACAAGAAATGGCACAGTAATTATCAGGTTTTTTGATTTGAGAAAATGAAGTGTACAAATGAACATAATGACAATTCAGACTTCACTGTGGTTTTCTGCCTGTGAGTATGCACAAACATCCAGTGAAAAACACAAACAATAAAAGACCTATAAAAGATTTACTATCTGTAATATTAACAATTACCCACAGATAACTTGACATTAATGAACTCACCTGTGCCTTGATTGTATTAACCACCCCTTCGAAGCTGAAGGATGAAAGTGACAATGACGGAGCAGCTGATGATGCAACCATGGTGGCAGGACCAACCACAGGCATAACACTGTTCCGTTGTTGCTGATAATACACTGTAATAAATTATTAGAAAAATTCAATGTGCTAAAGCATCTAAATAATTTTATATCTGTATGTAATATCAATCATCAGCCTACTATATATTCAGGACAAATTATGAGATTAGATCAGTGGAGGGAAAAACCAACAATAAGGGCCATATGAGAAGCATGATGCCTCTATAATATTCCATCCATATAAGAGGTATCTCGTGAAAGAATTTAAAAACACCTGCAGCATTGTTTTTCCAGACTTAACTGTACAAATTACTCATTTCTTTTCATGTAGTTCAATATTCTCGTGGTACTTACTGAATCCCTTCTTTTCATTTTCATAATCCTCCCAAGCTGCCTTGCGTTCCTCTTCAGTCAGCTCTTCACTCGTTTGGTTTTCAAGGAGGGAATCATGCTCATGGTAATTGACAATCCAATCTTTCTGTCGCTTTAGTAACTCAGCCAACAATCGATCCTAGAGGTAAATCACAAGTTAATCAGCTGGTAAGTAAAAATAATTAAAGTAGTCCTGTAGCATATTCCCACTTGGCAAAATCCTTACCTCTGGCACAATTGGGGTTTCTCTAACATTCTTATCTGCTGGAGTAAACTCATACAGCTGTGCTAGTTCTTCCATTTTGAAGTACCTTTTGATCTGGTGTTCATCTACCACTCTCAATGCTGTTGACATTTTTGTTACTTGACGAGAATAGATTTTCTCTTCCATTGTTCCCTGGAATAATAATAAAATCATAAAGTTACTTTGTATCTTAAATAATAAAGGGATCTATTTTTTCAAATACTTCATTAAAATGTGACTGTTTAACCTGTAACATGCAAGGATACAGTTACCAAACACTGGGCTGTGGGTAACAGCTGTTGTACTAACCTTAGTAGATTATCATTTATCCAAATATCTTATCTATTTTCCATAACCAGTGTTTGATTTACTTAAAATGTATTCAAAATAATAAATAATAAAACAGCTCTATATGTGCTATGATCAAATATAATTTACCTATACTTTTTTTTATAACTGGAAAGACAGAGAGGATTCATATAGATCTTTATACATATTATCTGTAGTTTACCACAACCTTTTATCAATTTATTCAGTTACTTAATTTGAGTATAATGAACATTAATGTACCATAATCATGTGTTAGCTATGAAAAAGAACATTCAAGTAAACATCACCAATATCAGTATTATATACAACTTTGGGGTATTTTCTAAGACCACATACTTACCTGTGCAACGAAGCGATAGATGTAGCATGGTTTTTTCTGTCCAAAACGATACACTCTGAAGATGGATTGAGTGTCATGTGAAGGATTCCAAGAAGAGTCAAATATTACAACTCTGTTTGCAGCTACCAGGTTAATGCCCAGGCCTCCTGCACGAGTTGAAATGAGGAACAAACGACACCTGCAAATGAAAGGATATCACACTTTTTTATTTTTCTTCTTCTTTCTTGTGAACAATTGTATAAATGAAATAAAGTGAAATATGAGAGAGAGAGAGAAGGGGGGGAGGGGGGGGAGGAGAGGAGAGGAGAGGAGAGGAGAGGAGAGGAGAGGAGAGGAGAGGAGAGAGAAAGAAAGTGAGAAAGATGGATTGTTTAAAAGATGTGTTGCTCATGTACAGGGCACTCACCAGCAAACAGTAATTTTGAATATCATCCTGAGTCTCTTATCTAATAGAGTTTCTTCCTCACTCAATCACTCACTCATTCTCACTCACACTCACACTCACACACACACAGATACTTGAAAGGAAAGTTTTGATGAAGCCTCAAGTTCATTTCACAGTAAACTAAGGTAAACTCTCTCTATATATATATCTCTCCCTCTCTCTCCCATCCCTGGTGGAGGGGTAAAGGGTAAAGTAAAAGATAGGAGGATATGGAGAACAACAAGGAGGACCACAGAGGGGGAAACTGTGGTGTAGACTCTACCAATGATAGGTTCTCATTTTGGGTAGAGGGTGGGGCACAGTCTAGCTGATTTACATGATTGGTAGGAATTTCTAGGGCAACATAAAGAGTCTAAAAAAATAGAGCCAGAACAGAATATGTGGATCACTCAGCAGCAACTAAAATACAATGGAATTATAACACCAGCATCAGCGTCACAGTATATTCCACTGGTGCTTCATGACGCCGAAACTGGCATCACCGTACAAAATGGGTTGAGACTATATTTTGGGTTGCAACTATAAAAGGTTGGGAAACACTGTTGTAAAGTGTAAAACTGCACTTCCTTTCATATATGATTTTTACCCCACTACCCCACAGAACCATAGGGATGGCATTATTCCCCCACCCCCTAAGTATTTTTTTCCCAAAACATAAAAAATATTCTAATTTTTTTTATTCAAATATACATGAACATCGGAAGAAACTAGGTACCACTATGCACCATGTTTTATCCCCCCCCCCCTTCAATTTGATATAAGTTAAATCTTGCAAATTTTTTTGAAATGAAAAAATCAGGCTCTGACACTCCCATTGTATTCCAATGCTCTTTTGAACTCAAGTTACCATTTTCAAGACACTTTAAATTGTAAGTGATGGAAAGTAAGGAGATAGGGCCATTGGAAATTTGTACACTCGCCAAAGTTTGTTATCTCCATTGATTCTTCACTAAATCATAAGATTAACTGTTTGAATCCTTCTCAGGTTATTTTAGAGCGAGTATCATTGTTTACTATCATCTTCGACATAAAATAATCAACAATTCAATTATTTTTCCGAAGTTCAAAATTCCAACCATGGGATGGCCTTTGTATTTAAGTGCTTGTTACAACGAAAACAACCAATTTCAGATTAAAACAAATTTGCTGATGTGGACGGTACCGAACATTGGAGCAAATCCAAACCAAAATATTATAATTATTATTATTTACACTTATATTTTTAACCACTATTGTTTTCTACTCAGTACTCATATAGACCCCTACACAAGCTACAGCATATTACCAGGGAGCCTCAATGAAAAGCATATTTTATGTATAAATGTACACAAAACTCGCATTTTTAAAGAAAAATCTCACAAAACATTTCTTTACAAATAATTGTGACTTTCATTTTTTCTGATTTTGGTATAAAAGTGTTCTTTGAACATTTACAAACACACATCTATGTGTAATGTCATTATCAAGGCCATATGTAAAATTGCAAAAAGCCAAAGTCCATACAGGTGTATTTGGCACTAATTATCTGCATTTATAGTGGACCTGTTGGCACTTATGCCCTTGCATCTCCCAAATGGCTCAAATAGTCATTTGGTAGTTTCCTCATTTGTGTATGCATAACATAGGTTAGCTAACTCAATTATACATTTATACCCTCCCCCCCACCATCTGGGATGGTTCCCTTAACCCAATTGGCACAGATGGCAAGAATAAGCTCATTTATTGTCTTTATACATCTCTACAAGTGCTTAGTCACCAAGCAATCAGTTATTAGTCCTACCTGCCTTTTGTATGTTTTCACTGTCTTTCATATTGCAAAGATTTTAATAATTTAATAATCATAATATCAATAAGAATAAAAACAGTATCAATATTGACAGTATTAGAAAAAAAAAAAAAAAATTTCCACTGATTCAAGGAATGGGGAAATCAGACTGGTCACTAGGGCTACTTTTAGGTAGGCTGAACAAATGTGGAGCCATCTGTATGTAACAAAATTCACAAAACTACAGGGACATTACATAAGTCCTTGGTAATTGAGTAAAGACAGGTATCATCATGAGTCATTATTTTCAATCTAAAAATATGCAAATAAACAAAAATCTGCTTGGGACATGCTCTTCGTAGAGAAGTGATCTTTACAATGGAAGCAGCTGATGTCAAATTAAAACAAATCTGAAGATGGTGGACGGCACCAACTATCAGAGTAGAGCCTAACCAAAATATTATTACCATAATTTACACTTCTTTTTTCTAACATGCATATTCCATACTCAGCACACATACTGACCATTCTATAAGCTACAGCATATTACCAGGGAGTCTCCATGTGAAGTATATTTCAGGTTTAAAAGTACACAAAACTCACATCTTGCAAAAGACTCCAATTGTTTGATAGGTTCCTCATTCATGTACAAATACAGTAAGCTCCAAATGACCCCTCTAAGCCCATCCCCTCTTTCTGTGACAGTCCTAATATAGGAAAATAGGTTTGAGAGAGTTTGCATATAAATGAGTACATACAACAAATGCAAATCTAAAAAGATATATTATGAAATAAAACATTACCTTTCATTTGATGTACTATTAAATGCTTTACAGAGGTTCTTCCTGGCATCAGGACTTGTTGAGCCATCTAGACGAAGGTAATCCCTGTCTCTCTTCCACTGCTTGAAGGGTAAAGGTAGGGGGTCTTCTGTTGAGGGCATCTCCAACTCTCCTCTGTCAATCAGTTCTAAGAAGTCCTCCATCATGTCTAAGGCCAATAGGGACTGGCTGAACACAAGCCTAGGCACATAAAGGATCACTTTAGTTTTCTTATGAAGTAAATCAAACTTGTAGAAAGCCTTATTCCCAAGAGCATTTATGAACATTTATTAACTATGCTATGGATGTGTGCATAAGAATTCACTTAGGAGTGTAAGTATGCAACTAACTGCATACCAACTATTTGCACATGTATCCATCATGGAAGTGTATTAATATATATGTGTTAAAACTTCAATGTGAGATCATGCTTCTGTATACATAAACCATCAATGTTAAACTTAAAGACTTACACTTTGTCACCAATGGAACAACATTCACGCAAAATATCTAGGAGAAGGATCAATTTCCCTCCATGCTCTAGGGAATCCAGAAAGTCATCATCCTTAGAATCCTCATTATATTCTTCAACTAATTTCTTCCACCAGTCTACACGGACCTTCCCACTCTCTGTCAAGCCTGGGATGGGGCCTGTAGTCAAGCATGAAAAAAAAAAAAGTGAAGGGATTTACTTAGTCTTAGTTACTAAAAAAAAGGACAATAATTCCTCTAAGATAGCAGTCAACTTTTCCTCCAATACTTGAATTTAAGTCTGGTATGAATACAATTCTTAGAAAGTTTACTAACTTTACAAAACATAAAACAAATATTCATCAGCCAAAAAAATCTGGTATGTAATTTCCCATCTCTCCTAAGGAATGTCTCACCAGGCTTTTCAATCTCATCTTTGTTAACCTCTTCCTCTTCAACAGATTCTTCATCTTCCTCATTCTTTTTCTTCTTCTTCTTCTTTTTCTTTTTGGCCCTTTCATCTTCAGAGGATTCTTCTTCAGTTGTATCATCACAGATGAAGTCAGCCAACTCATCATCATCTTCCTGGAACTAGGAAAAGCATGGCGTGTAAACATTATCAGTCCATCTTATATTTCCTGGCTTATAATGATAAAAAAAAAAGGAAACAAAACATCTACTCTTTTACTTATAATGAAAAATGAACAGCTTAAGGAAGAACAGGAAATTCTAACTTACAATTGCTCTTCTCACAGCCAACTCAAGGACTTTGGGGTGAGTCCAAACTCTTGACAGAGCACCAAAGTCCACAAAGAGCCCTGATCCTTGTCTCTTGGGTCCACCTTGGGCAAGATTGTCCAAGTAATACTGATAGAGTTTCTGTTGTAAGTCTGACAGTTGTATTGATATAACATACTCAAACTTTGGAGGCAGGAAAGGTTTAAGAACTGTGTAGTCAAACCGCTGCAAAATAGAGAGGTCTTGGTTAGATTTCACAAAATACTTTGATCTTTTATCAAATGGGGAGTGCACGCTTGCACACGCACACGCACACGCACAGTCTATCTTGTCAAAACTCAGAATTCTCTCAAAATTGTTAGAATCTTATTACAAACTAAGGTAACTATCATCATCAAATCTGGGTATCATATAAAGATTATATCTCAAGTTTGGCTTCATTTGGTCAATAAATACCAAAAATAAAAAATAAATTGTAATTTTTCTTGTCTGGTGCACCATACTGTTGGGCTACAAACTCCCTTAATAAACAATGAAAGTCAAAGAAAAAAATTCCATGACAAGTACAGATGATTTTTTTCTTTCAAAAGTTCCAATATTTGAGTTTGAATCTCTGTCACAGTCTAGGGCAGTGTTGCCAAATCACTTTTTTTTTCAAGAAAAAGAACAAGAAAAATGAAGACTAAACATTAAGGTAAAGGTACCCTTATAAATGATTAAAACATCACAAATCTTGTGCAATATGTGTAATTTCTTCTACTTCTCACCTGTACACATCCCTCCAACATGTTATGCAGAATGTGAGCTCTTCTCTTCATCCTCCTTACATCTCTGGGCATGGCATCAGCACACTGCCCTTGTTCAATAGGATTCACAAACCTATTCATGAATTCCTTTTTAGTTCCTAATAGGTTTGGCTTCACAAACTGTATCATGCAATGATCTGGAAAAAGAAGGAAGTGTTCAACTATATTTTCTATTGCTGCAATAACAACTCTGAAAAAGTATAATTATGAAAATAATTAAAAGTTACAAATGTATATATCCTTTACTTACATTCTTTAAGGTTGTTCTGGAGAGGTGTTCCCGTTAAAATAATACGCCGATGACTTCTAATTTTATTGATTGCGACTGACAAAGCTGTCTTTTCATTCTTCAATATGTGGCCTTCATCACACACTATCAAGTCAGGTCCTGTAGAAAAAAAAACAAAAAACAAATCAAAACAAAAGAACGATAATAAAAAAGGACAGTTCTTTCTAAAATGAAATCAGTATTATCCCAGGCCAGAGTTCATTTATATGAATACAAATTATATATAGTCCATCACCACACACAACACAAAACCACACACACACACAACACCCACACACATATATATATATATATATGTATATATATATATATAATATATATATAATAAATATAAATATATATAATATAGTAATATAATATAATATATATAATATAGAATAATAATAGTATATAAATATAAAAAATAATGAAATGGATACAGTAAAAGAGATAAAATGAAAACTAATAAGTAAGGGTAATAGAGGAGAAAAAAAATAATAGATGAGGGGAGAGTAGAAGAGATATATATAATAGATATAATAATATAATATATATATATATATAAATAACACAAGAAACGA
>NC_051391.1:39940041-39943716 GCF_015228065.2 Penaeus monodon
ATAGATGCAGATATATAGATAGATATTATATATTATATATATCTATATATATATATTATATAGATATTACATTGTGTATATATATATATTATATATATATGTATATGTAATATATATAATATATATATATATATATATATTATTATATCTTACATAACATATTCTTCTTCTCAACTGGCTTTTCCACGTTCATCATGGGGCGATCGGTGCGTGATAATTTTTTATCCACATCATATTATTAGATTGGGAAGCTTCGTATTAAGGCCGGATGCCCTGTCCGAGCCACCACGGATAGTTCAAGGGCAGCGGTGGACCTAGCCCTTGCCTGAATAGGCATATACATTATATATATACATGTGTGATTAAGAGGAATCACTTACCTGGATCTACCAAAGTTTGTTGACAAGATAGATATAGAGAAGAGAAGAATAGGAGATAGAGATAAGATTTCTTTCATCTTGCCCTTGTACCTCTTGCTTTTGCTGTTGGAAAGGTTTCGGAACATGTCATAACCCATGATACACACTCCACCTTCCTTCCACCAGTCATCCAGTCTGTAAGCACGACTCCACAGATCCTTTGCTCTAAAAGAGAGAAAAGAATGGATTTTTACCTAGCTTGTATGAAGTCTTTCACAAATAATGATGATGATAATCAAAATAATAATAATACAAACAGTAAAAAATACTAATCATAATGATAATAATAACAATATCAATAATAAAAAATATCAAACAGTTATAACAACTGGTTCATTATATATCTATGTATAGATACGTAACACCAAAGACATACACAATATTGGGTGTGTAAAAGACGGGGAATAAATTGTGTGGCGTGGCCCTTCGGGTAATGTTATAATATAATGGATAGATATGTATATATATATAGATATATAGATATAGTATATAATATATATATATATATAAAAATGTGACAATACAAAACTACACAAAAACACACACACACGAAAAACATTGTGGGTGAACAGGGAGGGGGGGGGAGGGGGGGGGGGGGGGAGGAGAAGGGGGGGGGGAGGAGGAGGCGGGGGGGGGGGGGAGGGGGGGGGGGGGGGGGGGGAGAAGCGGAAGGAGGGGGGGGGGGGGGGAAAGGGGGGGGAAGAGAAAGGGGGCTGGGGGGGGGGGAAAGGGCGAAAGAGGGGGGAGGGGGGGGAGGGGGGCGGAGGGGGGGAAGGAGGAAACGAAGGGGGAGGAGGGGGGGAGGAGGGTGGGGGGGGAGTCGGGTAAAGTCCGTCCTTTAGTGTGTTGTGTGACTGTGTATGGGTCGTGAATGTGGTGTGGGTCTGTCGTTGTTTGTGTGTTGTCGTGTTTTCAACCGGTTGTTTTGTGTTATTGGAATAATCTGTGGGTGTTGCGTAGGGGGGCGGTCTTACCCGTTATCTTTGTTTCCTTCGAAGTAACGGTAAACGTAAAACGTGGTTGGGGGTACAGTGTTTTCTCGGTGTTGTGGTTGTTTTGTGGTGGCTTTCGGTGTTGTGTTGTGTGTAGGTGTTTGCTCTGTTCTGTATGTTTTTGTGGTAGTGACTCGGATAGTTTGTCTTCTGTGTATGCTTCTTATTTACGTTACTTGGTACTTGTTATCTTGTCCTGTATTTGTAATAGGTGTGTGTGTCTTGTTGTGTTTTAAGTTTGTTATAACTTTGTCTTGTGTTTTTGGACTCCTTGTGTGATGTGGGTCTCGAGCCTAGTTAAAAGTGCGTGCTGGTTTTGTGTGCATTTCAGTGTGTTGTGGTTTGGTTGTGTTTGTGTTCTTGTGCCCTGTTGACTTGTGTGCTTTGAGTTTTTTTCTTTGTCCAGGTTTTGTGTGTTTTGTTGGTTTGTCCTGTTTGTGTGTGTGTGATTGTTTTTAATTATAGGCCTATATGTCTTTATACCGTCAAGGTAGTGAGTATTACTGTGTGTGGGTGTGTGTGTGTGGGGACCTAGTGTTGTATCTGTTGGTGCGTTTTGTGCGTGTGTTGGTGTGATACATATACGCAATAAAGCTTTTTTGGGGGTGTGGATCGTTGTGTGGTGTGTGTAGTGTTATTGTGTTGTTGTGTGTGTCATGTGTTCGACCACCGTCATCTTTTAAATGCCCTTTGTCGGTGTGTGTGTGTGAGCTGTGTCTGTAGTGATGGTGATATTTCTGGCCTTGTCCTGTGTGGTGTGTGTTATGTGAGTGTTGTGTGTGTGTATTGTTGAGTGAAGTGTGTGTGATCTTTACTTCCGGTGTTCCTATATCTGTTACAGATTACGTAGTGGGGCTTAGGTGTGCTCGCTGTGTGTGTGTTGTGTGTGGTGTTGTGTGTGTGTGTACCCAAGCCTTGTTTGTGTGTGTCTTTTGTCTGCCTCCGTGTTGGTGTTGTGTGTGTGTGTGTGTTGATTTGTAAGGTTACTGTATGTAGCTTTGTTTGTGTGGTACAATCCTCTGTGTTTAGCTTTGTGTTTTGTTTAGGTCTAGTCTGTGTTCTTTTGTGTGTGTGTGTAGTCTGTGTGGGTGTCATGTCCGGTGTGTGTGTGTTCATGTGTGTAACATGTGTGTGTGTATGTGTGTGTATTCCTGTTGTATCGTTATCGCAAATGTGTGCTCGGTGTCCATGTGTTGTCGGGTGGGTGTGTGTTCGTGTCTTTATGTTGTGTGTGTGTTGTGGGACTTGTGTTTTTGTGTGTGTTTGGTGTGTGTTTGCGGCTCTGTTGCACGAGAATCAGAAAGTTTTCGTCGTGAGTTGTGGGGTGTGTTGTGTACGTTGTGTGGTGTTGTTTTCTTGCTAAATTGTGTGTGCGTAGTGTTAGTGTCATTATACGTGTGTCTGGCATAGTGTGTGTTTGGTGTGTGTGTTGTGTGTAGTGTGTGTGTGTGTGTGTGTTTGTTGTTTGTGTGTGTGTGTGTGTGTCTGTTGTATGTGTGTGTGTGTGTGTGATTGTCTGTTGTGTGATGTGTTGTGTGTGTGTGTGGTGTGTTGGTGTGTGTGTGTGTATGTGTTGTGTGTCGGTGTGTGTGTCTCGTGTTGTGTGTGTGTCTGTGTTGTGTGTGTGTGTGTGTGTGGCGTGTCGTGTGCTGGTGTGGGGTGTGTGTGTGTGTGTCTGTGTTGTGTGCGTGTGTCTGTGTTGTGTGTATTTGTGTGTGTGTTTTTTTGTGTGTGTGTGTTTTTGTGGTGTTGTGTGTTGTGTGTGTGGTCTTGGTTGTGTGAAGTGTGTGTGTGTCTGTGTTGTGATGTTGTATGTGTGTGTGTGTGTTGTGTGTGTGGTGTCGTGGGTGTGTGTGTGAATGGTGTGTTGTGTGTTGTGTGTTGTGTGTGTTGTCTGTGTGTCTGTATTGTGTGTGTGTGTCTGGGTGTGTGTGAGTATGGGTGTGTGTGTGTTGTGTGTATGTGTGTGTGGTGTGTTCTGTGTTGTGTGTATGTGTGCTGTGTTGTGTGTATGTGTGTCTGTGTTGTGTGATGTGTGTCTGTGTTGTGTGTGTGTCTCTGTTTGGGTTTTTGTGTGTGTGTGGGTGTCTCTGTGTTGTGTGTGTGTGTGTAGTGTGTAGTGTGTGTGGGTGTGTGTGTGTGTGTTTGTGTGTGTGTGTTGTTGAGTGTGTCTCTGGATTGTGTGTGTTGTGTTGTGTTTTGTTGCGTTGTGGGTGTGTGTGTGTTGTGTTTGTTGTGGGTGTGTGGGTTGGTGTGTGTGTGTG
>NC_051391.1:39943816-39970117 GCF_015228065.2 Penaeus monodon
TTTTTTGTTTTTGGGGGGCACAAAAAAAAAACCTTAAAAAACGGGATTAACTTTTTTTTTTTTTTAAAAATTTAAGTTTATTAATTACTACCTTAGGGTTTTTTTAAATACCATGTCAAGCTATATCCCAAATTTAAAAAAAAAAAAAAAAAAATATAATTCCCCTTCAAGAAAACATGCCTGTTATGGTTACATTCCCAATTAATGTAGGTAAGCTAAGCAACTTAAAAATTCATCCACAATGGTATTTTTGGAAAACTTAATAATTTTAATAAAAAAAATTTAAAATAAAATTATTATAAAAAGTTTCATAACGGGGCATAAAAAAAAATCTAAAGTAATTATATCAATATTAAAAATACCAAAAAAATTACTATGCTCATGAAAAAAAAGAAAAAACAAAAATAGCTTGCATTCTATAATTTTCCCTTGTTTAACAAGATTTGTCCTTTGTCTTCCCAGGAATTTTGTTTGTGTGGGTCTACAGAAGCACCTCATAAAGCTGATCACATCTTTTGATGAGGATTCTGAAAAGAAACAAAAAAAGAAAAAATAAACAACAAATACAGAGGGAAAAAAAATCTAGAAAGGTTTTTCAATATGAAAAATGGATATCTAAAAAAAATGAAGTGAAAAAATGCTCAAATAAAAAACAAATCATGCTGTAAAAAAATTTTAAACCCCTCTAGTACTGGGTACATTACTGTCTACTGTAATTTTTTTTTTTAAATTTTTAAAAAAAGTCCTAAGCCTTTTAAAAGGAAAAACCCCAATTCCTCCTTTTTAAACCCCCTTTTAAAAAAAAGGTTTTTTTTTCTAAATTTTCAAATAAAAAAAAAAAAAATTTTTGAAATTTGGGGGATTAGGTAAAAGGTGAGCCCTTTGGTCCCAGTAATTTAAAAAGTTGGAAGAAAATTAGGATTTTGTGTTTTAAAAATAATAAATAAAAATACAGGGGGAGGACATCGAAGTAAATAAAGGGGGAGGGGGAAAGGAAAGTAGAAAGAGGGAAAAAAAGAGAAGGGGAAAAAAAAGGGGGGAGGGAGAAAGGGGAGAAGAGAAAAGAGAGAGAGAAAAAAAGGAGAGAGAGAGAAACCATGTGGCCAATTAAAAGTGGTCATAGTACTGCTGCTGCAGGGTGGGAGAGTCAGAATTATCTCCCCATCTCCCTCCATGGCTTTCGGATAACTGGTCACAAAACTTGATTTTCTGGTGATAATATGCTATCCCATCCCTGCCACCACTGTAATAGGGGGGGTGAGGGTGGTGGTTCTGACCTCTTCTCTCATGAAGTAATATATTTTTTACTCTCACATGGTATATATTAAAGAATAGCAAATTAAAGACTGGATGAAGGGGAAGTGTGTGCATGAATACATATCAAGTTCACCTGTATACATATGCATTTTATTGCATGTTGTCTAGTGTATACATGCATGTCCATATGTATATGTCTCTCTGGCATGCTAGGTTACATCCATTATAAATATGTAGAATTGATTTACTTTGTAAAAAATATAATAAAAAAATATATTACCCTATAAAATAAACACTGATCCACCTTTATTGGACAAGACTTGATAAAAATTTCATAGGGGGGTTAGTAAAAAAGAAATTTAATGCTTCCACTCTAAGAACTAAATAATATAATATAAGTGCTATCAGTTGGTGCTAGGATATTTGTGAGCCATTTTAAAATAATGTCATTTGCATGCCAACTAGGTCATATGTGTTAGTGTGTGTATACATTATGAGTTTTTAGTTTGGAAAAATATTTCAAAGAAGCAACATGATGAAAACACAACTTGCAAATATCATAATCTAAGATCAGACTTTAAAAGAACCCTTAGCTTTGTATAAGAAAGGAAAAGGAACTCTAAAGTTGTGTTCCCCAAACAAGAATTTTCACCACATTTTCAATTATCCCGACTTTTTGAAATGAATAAAAAATAGAAACCTAACTAGCTTTATTACACAGTTCTTAACATTGTGTTCTGAGACATACAGGAATTAGTCAAAACATGAACAAACTGTAACTCAACTACCAATGTCCCCTCAACTGGGTGAAAAGACACATAATACTGTACATACAAAAGTTTCTTACAACCTACACTAATAATAGGTATAAAATATATTAAAAAATGTTAGTAATAAAATATATATAAAATATATATAATATATATATATATATTATAATAATATATATAAATTAAAATATTTTCTAAATATATTATATAAAATATTAATATATATATATATTTATATATGTGTGTGTGTGTGTGTTGTGTGTGTGTGTGTTGTGTGTGTGTGGTGTGGTGTGTGTGTGTGAGTATGGTTGTGTGTGTGTGGAGGCGAGTAATGTGGTGTAAGTGTGTGTGTGTGTGGTGTGTGTGTGGGTGTTGTGTGTGTGTGTGTGTGTGTTGTTGTGTGTGTGTTTTGTTTTTGTGGTGTGTGTGTGTGTGTGTGTGTTGTGTGTGTGTGTGTGTTGGTGTGTGTGTGTGTGTGGTGGTGTGTGGTGTGGTGTGTGTGTGTGCGCATAGGATGCGTGTAGAGTGTAATACACATACATACAACATACATACATACATACATACATACATACACACAACACACCACCACACACACCATATATGAATGAGTTGAGTGAGTATGTAGTATGTAATGTGGGGTGTGTGTTGTGTGTATATGTATGTATGGTATATATATATGTATGTATTTTGTGTTGTATGTATATGTGTGTGTGTGTGTGTGATGTGTGTGTGGGGTGTGTTTGTTTTGTGTGTGTGTGTGTGTGTGCGTGTGTGTGTGTGTGTGTGTGGGGTGTGTGTGGTGTGTTATATTTTAAATATCTATATATATATATATATATAAAATAATAATTAATATATATTGGTGTGGTGTGTTTTGTGTGTGTGTGTGTGTTGTGTGTGTGTGTGTGTGTGTGTGTGTGTGTGTGGGTGAGGGAGTGTGGGTGTGAGGGAGTGTGAGAGTGTGGGGAGTGTAAAGGGTGGGATGTGGGGGAGTGTGAGTGTGAGTGTGCGGGGTGAGTGTGAGTGTGAGTGTGAGTGTGAGTGTGTGTGTGTGTGTGTTTTGTGTGTTTTGTGTGTGTGGTGTGTGTGGTGTGTGGGGTGTGTGTGTGTGTTGTGTTGTTTTGGGGTATGTGTGTGTGGTGTGTGTGTGTGTGTGTGTGTGTGGTGTGTGAATGTTCTTTGTAAAACGTAATACATGCATATACTCCTTATATATTGACCTTATTCAGAAAAAGAAGAAAAAGAAAAGAGAGGAGGGAGAGAGAGAGAAAAGGCAGAAAAAAAAATAAATAAAATAATTAATAAATAAAATAGAGAGAGAGAAAAAAAGTTAGCCTTCTGCTGCTTCCAGTTTTCTTTCTTTCTTATTCTAAACTGAAGTTTACATAACAGTGCAGTTTTTACCTATGATACATCAGACACATCTTGAAATACAACCCCACTGTTTCCTCATTTTTTATCTTACCTTTTTCGGGTTGATTTTTTGTTTGTTTTTGCAGTTTTGTTTGCTGCTGAATTTGTTGTTGCTGGGTGCATCATATTGATGTGGGAAAGGGGTTTGCAGTGGGTCTTGTAACATAATTAGCAGTAGCGAATTTTTGCCCAGCTAACTGGCTGACCGTATCAGTCAGCTGACATCTGGAAGAGAAAGTATTAAAAGAAAGGGGAACACTTCCTTCAAGAGATGGGAGCACAGCAAGTGATTCATAAGGATAAAATACTCAACTATAATTAAAAGTACTTCGACAAAATCCTAGAGGTACAACAAAAACTTTGTTTTTTCTAATATTAGTATTGTGTGCTATTATAGAAAAACAAAATGAAGAGTAAAAAATCATATAAATAGCAGTCAAAGAAGGAAAGCCTGGAAAAACACAAGACATGATTCCAAGTGATTTCCTTCATAAAGAAAATTCCACCACATGTGAAATATAATAAAATGCAATATGTTTACCATATTGGCCAATTAGTAGAACTCACTCTCTGTAAAGTGATCTGTCCCATGTGATTGATTACTTGGTTCTCACGTTGAATGTTCTCCTCAACATGCGTATTGTTGTTCCAGCTTTGGGCAACATTTCTGGATGATTTCCAAAGGAAGAAACTTTCGCTGCTCTGGAGCTATCATTGGATTCTTGAGCTGTGTGGAAAAAAGTTTTCTTAAAGCTTCATTACTAGTAATTCAGTGTGATTTATTACCAAGCGTCAAAGCATGTAACATTTAACGTGTTTCACTAACAAAATATTCAAAACTAATAACTATACATTGTTCAAATATCACTAACTTACATATACACCATTCCTTGGACTCTTTTTGTAATGGTAAGATGAATTTTTTGGATCTGTTTTGTGGGCCAGTACAACACTCTCGCACAACTCATTTTGAGTTAGGTTTAGGATTCTGCAGGAATAATAAGTAGTCAAGTTTTCCCAGATTAGCCTAAAACAGCCATAGAAACACAGCATTGCTCTTCCCAACAACCATTTGACCAATCCCTTCAACTATAATAACCTTTAATGTCCCCTGAATCCAAAATCTAAATTTCTTTAAAATTTTTTTTCATTCCTTTCCTTATAGGCTCACTTATTCTACAAAATGAAAAACCTTTAGACTTTCATAATAAATGTCATTCATTTACCCCCTCCCCTTTCCAAAAAATTCTAAACAGTTCTACTTTGAAAAGGAGAAAATTTAATCTATAGATCTTCTATCACGCCTATGTCACAAGTGTTAGAAAAAACACTGCGTGCATGCCGACAGGCAAACATGCTTCATCCATGTTGTTTTACCTTTTTTTCCAGCTGTTTCCTCTAATATCAAGATATAAAATCCAAAAAGTTCTACTTATTTCCTTGTGATTAGCCAAAAGTCACAAAGATGGAAATCTCAGTACTTAGAAACTTTGTTGGCAGATTATAAGTGTTACAGAAAAGAAACCTAACTCTAAAAAAACAGTATTTAGTTGAGGACCCTATAAAACGGAAATGGAGGGTCAGACAACATGGATATTACCAAATCTATCTTGGTTTGAAACTGCTATTTTTTTTAATCAAAGCATCAAGGATTTACACAAATGTGGCAAGGAAGCCTTCAAGTTGCTGGAAGGTTATGACCTTTTCAGAGAAGGGAATGTTCAAAACTGCTTCTATCATGATATCCCTGCTCAAAGTCATTCTGCTTTAAATCAAATCAATTTTTATTTCATCTGTAGCTCTGAGCCACATATTTTGACCAAATCAAAACATTTAAGAACCCTTAAGCTGAACCCTTTTTTGGGAACATGATGAATTTGTGTAGCAAATTTTTTAAGATTTTTCGTCCAGATTGATAATGATACCCTTTCAAATCTGCTAGACTTTCCCAGTGCACACAGTAAAATCCTTTAAAAGTATAAATAATCATTAGCTATTCTATTTTACTTATTCTATCATGTTAAATTTTTATGATTAATTTGGCCAATGCCTGTATCATCCTTGTGAAATCGCTGTTTGAACCTGTTTTTTTTTTTTTGAAAGGGGGTGTTTAAATGACAACAATTTGTTTCTTTACATCCGTCGTTTTACCCCAAAAAAATGCACAGTAATTATCAGGTTTTTTGATTTGAGAAAATGAAGGCCCAATGACATAATGAAATTCAGACTTTACTGTGGTTTTTGCTGTGGATGCACAAACAAAACCAGTGAAAAAAAACAAACAATAAAAGCCTATAAAAAAAATTTTACATCTGTAATATTAACAATTTCCCACAATAAAATTGACATTAAGAACTCACCGTGCCTTTATTGTATTAAACCACCCCTTCGAAGCTAAAGGAGAAATGCAAGCGAGAGCTATGATCAACCATGGTGGCGGGACCAACAACAGGCTAACACTGTTCCGTTTTTTGCTGATATACAGTAAAAAAATTTTTTAGAAAAATTCAATGTGCTAAAGCATCAAATTTTTTTTCTGTAGAAAATAAAATTCCCTACTATTATTAGGACAAATTATGAATTAGATCAGGGGGGGAAAAACCAACAATAAGGCCAATGAAAACATGACCCTCTATAATATTCCATCCATTAAGAGGTTCCGTGAAAAAATTTTAAAAACACCTGCACAGTTTTTCCAGATTTAACTGTAAAAATTACTCTTTTCTTTTCATGTATTCATATTCCGGGGTACTTACTAAATCCCTTTTTTTCATTTTCATAATCCTCCAAGCCCCTTGCGCCTTTTCAGTCAGCTCTTCACTCTTTTTGGTTTTTCAAGGAGGGAATCATCCATGAAATTGACAATCCAATCTTTCTGCGCTTTAGAACTCACCAAAAATCGTCCTAGGGGAAAAACCAATTTATACTGGAAAGTAAAAAAATTAAAGTGTCCTGTAGCATTTTCCCCCCTTGGAAAAATCCTTCCCTTGGGCACAATTTGGGGGTTTCCAACATTCTTACTGCTGAGTAAAATCTAAGCTGGTAGTTTTCCCTTTTGAAATACCTTTTGGAAAACCAATTCCCCCTTTTTTTGTTTTTGTTTGAACCCATTTGTTATTTTTTGACGAGAATGATTTTCTCTTCCTTGTTCCCTGGAAAAAATAAAATCAAAAGTTTTTGTTCTTAAATAATAAAGGGATTATTTTTTAAATACTTCTTTAAAATGTGATTTTTTTAACCCGTAAATGCAAGGAACAGTTCCCAAACCTGGGCGTGGTAACCTGTTGTTAACCTTAGAATTATCATTTACCAAATATCTTATCTATTTCCAAACCTGTTTGTTTTACTTAAAGTATTAAAAATATAAAAAAAACAGCTCAAAATGTGCTAGTCAAATAAATTTACCTATATTTTTTTTATAACGGGAAAAACAGAGAGGATTCATTAATTTTTATACAATTTCTGTATTTTACAAAAACCTTTTATAATTTATTCAGTTATTAATTTGAGTAAAATGAAATTAATTTCCAAAATCATGTTTTTTGCTATGAAAAAGAACTTCAAGTAAAAATCACAATATCTATTATATACAATTTTTTGGGGTATTTTCTAGCCACTATTTACCTGTGCAACGAAGGTAGATGTAGCGGGTTTTTTTTTCGTCCAAAAGTACACTCGAAATGGATTGAGTTCGTAAGGGTTTCCAAAAAGAGTCAAAATTAAACTCTGTTGCAGCTACCATTTTAATGCCCACCCCTGCCGATTGAAATGAGGAAAACAAACGACCCTGCAAAAAAAGATACACATTTTTTTATTTTTTTCTTTTTTGTAAACAATTGTATAAATAAAATAAAGTGAAATATAAAAGAGGGAGAAGGGGGGGAGGGGGGGGGGAGGGGGAGGAAGGAGAGGAGGGGGAAGGGGGGGAGGGGGAGGGAAAGAAAAAAGAAAGTGAGAAAGAGGTTGTTTAAAAAGGAAAGGGCCATTGGAAGTACTCGCCAAAAAAAATTCTCATGTCAGGCATCACCAGCAAACAGTAATTTTGAATATCACCCTTTGAGTCTCTTATCTAATAGAGTTTTTTCTCACTCAATCACTCACCATTCTCACTCACCACTCACACTCACACACAACAGTACTTGAAGGAAAGTTTTGATGAGCCTCAATTTCATTTCACGTAAACTAAGGTAAACTCTCTCTATTATATATCTCTCCCTCTCTCTCCCATCCCTGGTGGAGGGGTAAAGGGTAAGTAAAAGATAGGAGATATGGAGAACAACAAGGAGGACCACAGAGGGGGAACTGTGGTGTAGACTCTACCATGATAGGTTCTCATTTGGGTAGGGGGTGGGCACAGTCTAGCTGATTTACATGATTGGTAGGAATTTCTAGGGCAAACATAAAGAGTCTAAAAAATAGAGCCGAACAGAATATGTGGATCACTCAGAAAGCAACTAAAATACAATGGAATTATAAAAACCAGCATCAGCGCACAGTATATTCCACTGGTGCTTCATGACGCCGAAAATGGCATCACCGTACAAAATGGGTGAGACTATATTTTTGTGGCAACTATAAAAGGTTGGGAAACACTGTTTTTAAATGTAAAACTGCATTCCTTTCATATATGATTTTTACCCCACTACCCCACAGAACCATAGGGATGGCATTTTCCCCCACCCCCTAAATATTTTTTTCCCAAAAAAATAAAAATATTAATTTTTTTTTATTCAATATACATGAACTCGAAGAATAGAAACTATACCATTTTACCCCCCCCCCCTTCAATTTGATATAAGTTAATCTTGCAATTTTTTGAATGAAAAATCAGGTCTGACACTCCCTGTTCCAACTCTTTGAACTCAAGTACCATTTCAAGCACTTTAAATTGTATGAGAAGTAGGAAAGGGCCATGAATTGACTCGCCAAAAAAAAATTTTAAATTTTTTATTTAAATTTTTTAATTTCATTAATTTTTAATCCAATAGAATTTTTTTAAAAAAAAAGGTTATCCAAATTTAAACCCCCCAGGGTTTTAAATTAAGAAAAAAAAAAAAAAAAAATTTTTCCCCCTGTTTTTTTTTCAAAGGAAAAATTTTTTTTTTAAAAAAAAAAAAAATTCAAAAACCTGGTTTCCCTAAGGGGGGCCTTTACTTTTTTTGGGTAGGTTTAAAAAAGGTGGAGCCTCTGTTGAAACCAAAATTTCCCCAAACTACAGGGCCCAATTACTAAGCCCTTTGGGAAATTGAAAAAAGAAAAGGTTTATCACCCATGAGTCTTTAAATTTTAAATCAAAAATAGGGCAAATAAAAAAAAAGTTTTGGGACATGCTTTTTCTAGAGAATGCCCTTTACAATGGAAGCAGCTGTGTAAAATTAAAACAAATCTGAAGATGGTGGACGGCCCCAACTTCGAGTAGACCAACCAAATATTTTTACCAAAATTTTTAACACTTTTTTTTTCTAACATGCATATTCCATACTCAGCACCCTACTGCCTTCAAATAAGCTACAGCTATTACCAGGATTTCTCCATGTAAAGGGATATTTCAGGTTTAAAAGTAAAACAAAACCCACATCTTGCAAAAGACCCCAATTGTTTGATTTTTTTCCCATTCATGTCCAAATACAGTAAGCAAAAATAAACCCCCCTCAAGCCCATCCCCTCTTTCTGTGAAAAGGTCCTTTTAAAAAAAAAATAGGTTTGAGAGAAATTTTGGGATATAATTTGTTTCATCAACAAAAGCAAATCTAAAAAAATTATTTTGAAATAAAACATTACTTTTTATTTGATGTACTATTAAATGCTTTACAGAGGTTTTTCCTGGGATCGGGCTTTTTTGAGGCCCCCCCAGAAAGAGGGAATCCCGTCCCTCTTTCCCCTGCTTGAAGGGTAAAGGTAAAGGGGGGCTTCTGTTGGGGGGCATCTCCCAAATCCCTCTGTCAAACGTTTTTAAAAAGTCCCCCTCTGTCAAGGCCCCTAGGGGCTGCTGAACACAAGCCTAGGCCACTAAGGACACTTTTTTTTTCTTATGAAGTAAAACAAAATTTTGGAAAACCTTATTCCCCAAAGCATTTTTAAAAATTTTTTAAATATGGGTATGGATTTGTGGGAAAGAATTCCTTAGGAGTGTAAATATGCAACTAAAAAGCATACCAACTATTTTCAAAATGTACCCAAACATGGGTGTTTAATATATATGTGTTAAAACTTCAATGTGAAACATTTCTTCTTTAAAAACAAAAAAACCCTCAATGTTAAAATTAAAAACTTACCTTTTTTTCACCAAAGGAACCCAAAATTCAGCAAAAAATCTAGGGGAAAAGGGTTTAATTTCCCCCCATGCTCTAGGGAAACCAGAAATCATCATCCTTTGAATCCTCTTATATTCTTCAAATAATTTTTTCCAACCCGTCTAAAACGGGCCCTTTCCCCCTCTCTGTCCCGCCCTTTGGGGTGGGGGCCCGTATCAAGCAGGAAAAAAAAAAAAAAAAAAAAATGAAGGGATTTTTCTTTGTCTTAGTTACTAAAAAAAAAAGGGCAAAAATTTTCCCCAAGATGGGAGTCAACTTTTTTTCCTTTCCCAAAACTTGAATTTAAGTCTGGTTTTTGTACCAAATTTTTAGAAAATTTACTAAATTTAAAAAAACCCTAAAACAAATATTTCTCAGCCCAAAAAAAAAAAAAAAAAACTGGTTTTGGGAAATTTTCCCTCTCTCCTAAAGGAAAGTTTTCACCAGGCTTTTCACTCCCTCTTTTTTAACCTCTTTCCCTTTAAAAGATTCTTTCCCCTCTTCCTCATTCTTTTTTTTTCTTCTTCTTCCCTTTTTTTTTTTGGCCCTTTCATCTTCAGAAGATTTTTCTTTTATTTTTATCATCAAAAGATAATTTTAGCCAAACCCTCATCATCTTCCTGGAACAGAAAAACTGGCGTTAAACATTATCCGTCCTCTTATATTTCCCCCGGGTTATAATAAAAAAAAAGGGGGGGCAAAACATTACTCTTTTTTCTTAAATTAAAATGAAAAGCTTAAGGAAGAAAAAAGGAAAATTTTAACTTACAATTGCCTTTTTCTCACACCAACTCAAGGACTTTGGGGGGAGTCCCAAAATCTTGACCGAGCAAACCCAAAATCCACAAAGAGCCCTGATCCTTGTCTCTTGGGTCCACCTTGGGCAAAATTGTCCCAAAAATACTGATTGGTTTCTGTTGTAAGTCTGACAGTTGTATTTATATAACAACTCAAACTTTTGGGGCAAAAGGGAAAGGTTTTTTAAAAACGGGGTATCAAAACCGGGGGGGGGCAAAAAAGAGAGGCTTGGGTTGATTTTTACAAAAATTTCTTTGATCTTTTTTCAAAAGGGGAGTGCCCCCTTTCACACGCACAAAGCACACGCACAGTCTAAACTTGTCAAAAAATCAGAAATTTTCTCAAAATTTTTAGAATCTTTTTACAAAATAAGGGAACTATCATCATCAATCTGGGGATCATATAAGATTATATCTCAAATTTGGCTTCAAATTTTTCCAAAACAATACCAAAAAAAAAAATAAATTGTAATTTTTTTTTGTCTGGTGCACCTTACTGTTTTGGGGGAAAACCCCCCTTAATAAACAATGAAAATCAAAAAAAAAAATTCCCCAAGGGAAAAGTAAAATGATTTTTTTTTTAAAAATTTCCAAATTTTTGGGTTTTGAATCTCTTTTCACCTTTCTAGGGCAGTGTTCCCAAATCATTTTTTTTTTCAAAAAAAGAAAAAATAAAATAAAGACAAAAACTTTAAAAGGTAAAGGTCCCCTTTTATAAAGGTTAAAACCCTCACAAATCTTGTGCAAAATGTGATTTCTTCTACTTCTCACCTGTACACATCCCCCCAACATGTTAGGGGAAATTTTAGCTCTTCTCTTTATCCTCCTTAATCTCGGGCATGGCATCAGCAAAACTGCCCTTGTTCAATTTGGAAACCCCAAACCTATTCATGAATTCCTTTTTTTGTTCCTAATGGGTTTGGGGTTCACAAACTGTATCATGCCAAAAAAAAAAACTGGAAAAAAAAGGAATTGTTCAAAATATATTTTTTATTTTCCCGCCCAAAACAAAATCCCGAAAAAATATAATTAAAGAAAAAAATTTTAAAAATTACAAAATTTTTTATATCCTTTACTTACATTTTTTAAGGGGTTTTTCGGGGGAGGTGTTTTTCCCCCTTAAAAATAATCCCCGATGACTTCTAATTTTTTTATTTCGACCCACAAAACGTCTTTTCATTCTTCAAAAATTTGGCCCTTTATCACACACATCAAGTCAGGGCCCCGTAGAAAAAAAAAACCCAAAAAAATCAAAACAAAAGAACGATAAAAAAAAAGGACAGTTTTTCTAAATGAAAAAAGTATTAAACCCCGGCCAGAGTTTTTTTATTGAATACAAATTTTATATTTCCAATCACCCCACAAAACCCCAAAACCCCCACACACACACACAATTAGATATATATATATATAGAGATATATAATATTATATATAATTTTAATTAAAAAATTTTAATTAAAATTTTAAATTTTTTTAAAAAATTCAATAAAAAAATTTTTTTTTTTTTTTTTTTTAAATTTAAAAAAAATTTTTATTTTATATAAATAAAAAAATTATATAAAATTTTAATTTAAAAAATTTTAATTTAAAAAATTCCCAAAGAAAAAAAGGGGCCCAAAAACTACTCCAAAAAAAATACCCAAAAAACCAATTAATAAAGCTTCCTCGGCCAAACTAAACCGGGGGGGGGGGAAATTTAAAAAAATTTAAAAAATTTTTTTTTTTTTATTAAATTTAATATATTATATTTTTTTAAAAATTATATCCTTTTTTTAAATTTTAACAAATTTAAAATTTAATAATAAATTTAATTAAAAAATTTTTTTTATAAATTAATAGAAACCCCCTAATTATTTTTAATAAATTTTATTGTTAAATATTAAAAAAATAAATATTATAAATATTATAAATTATACTATTGTATAAAAAATAAAATAAAAAATATTTTTCTATTTAAAATAAAAAAAAACAAAAAAAAAATATACAATACATATTTTTAAAATTCAAAAATATTATTATTTTAATTATTTAATATTTTTTTTCAAAAAAAAAAAAATAGATACATTAATAATTTTAAATAACATACATAATATCTATCCCTACATAACATACATTATAAATTATTTTTATTTAATTTATATAAATCCCCTTTAATATACAAATTTTTTCATTCTTTTTAATTAATATTTGTTAAAAGTATTAATTAAATGTAATTTTATTTATTGTAATTAAAATTAATTTTTAATATTTTAAAAATAAAAAGTAAAATTTATATTTTTATGTAATTTGTAAAATAATGAAAGATCTAATTATATTATTTAAAATTTTTTTAAAAATTTTCAATATCCTAATAATATATATTTAAAAAAAAAAAAAATAAAATATAAAATCTTTTTAAAAATATTTTCCATAACTTTTAAAATAATACAAATTATAATTATACACACCACACACACCACAACACACACACAATAAAATATATATATATATTATATATATTATATATATTTTAAATATTATAATTATACATATATATATATATATATAAAATAAAAATATAATATATATAAAATAAATTTCATATATAATTATATTATATTATAAAATATATAATAATATATATTATTATATTAAAAAAAAAAAAAAAATATAATATATTTTAATTATATATTATTATATATATACAAACATTACATATACAATACAAAAATCTATATATACAGAAAAATAATTTTTTAATATATATAATATATATTTTAAAAAATATATTATATATAAAATATATAATATTTTTTTTTTTTTTTTTTTTTTTTTTTTTTAAAAAAAAAAAAAAAAAAAAAAAAAAAAAAAAATTTTATTATAAATATATATTATTAATAATTTATATATATATATAAATTTTAATCTATAATTTTATTAATTTTTGATATATATTTAAAAATTTTAAAATAATATATATTTTTTTTGGTTTTTTTTTTTTTTTAATATAATATAATATATAACTATAATATAATTATATTTAATTTTATTTTTATACATATATTAAAAAAAAATAAATAAAAATAAAATATTTTATATATTATATTATTTTAAAATATATATTTAAAATATATTAAAATATATATTTTAAAAAATAAATTTATAAATTTTTTATAAAATTTTTTTATATTTAAAATTTAAAAATTTTATATTTTATAATAATATATTTTTAATAATAAATTTTTAAATATATATTTAAAAATTAATTAAAATTTTAAATTAAAAAAATATATAAAAATATATAAAAACCCCTATTAATAAAAATAAATATAAAATTTTTAAAACAAAAAAAAATTTTTTTAAATATATAAATATATTAATTTAAAAAAATTAATTATATTAAAAATATAAATTAAATTTTCATATATAACCTTTTTTAAAAAATAACATATATATATTAAAAATTTTTATAAAAATTAATTTTTATATATAAAAAAAAAAAATTTTAATTTTATATATATTTATTTTTAATATATATAAAAAAAAATATAATATATAAAATTTTTTTTAAAAAAAAAATATATTAAAAAAATTTTTTTTTTTTTTAAAAAAAAATTTTATATAAATTTTTTATATTTTATTTTTTTTTTTGTTTTTTTATAAATTTTTAAAAATATATATATAGTATATTTAAAAATTTTGATATATTTTTTATTTTTTTTTAAAATTTTTTATTTTTATTAATTTTTATTTAAAAATATAATAATAAAATTTTAAAAATATATTTAAATAAAAAAAAATTTTTTATATATTATTAAAAATTTAATATTAAATATATATAATAAAATTTTTATATAATAAATTTTTTAATATTAAAAATAAATAAAATTTTTATAATTTTTCTATTTTTTTTTTTTTTTTTTTTTTTTTTTTTTTTTTTTTTTTTTTTTTTTTTTTTTTTTTTTTTTTTTTTTTTTTTTTTTGTTTTTTTTTTTTTTTTTTTTTTTTTTTTTTTTTTTTTTTTTTTTTTTTAAATTTTAAGAAAAACCAAAAAAAACAATATATATTTTTTTTTTTTTTTTTTTTTATATTCCCCAAATAAAATATACTTATAAAATATAAATTTTTATATTATATAATTATATTTATAATTTTTATATATTATATATACATTTTAATATATATATATAAATATATTTATTTATAATATATATATTTAAATAATTTTTTTTTTTTTAAATTATATATTATTAATAATTTTTTTATTTTAAAAAATATATAATTATCTATATATATATTTTTATATTATTAATTTTTTATAATAATAATAAATTTTATAATTTTCTTTTTAAAATAAATTTAAATTTTTTTTATATAATAATTTTAAAATTTTTTAAATTTTTATTATAATTTTTTTTTTTTGTTTTTGTGTTTTTTTTTTTTTTTTTTATTTTAATTTTATATTTTTTTATTAAATTTATATATTATTACCTTTTCCTTTATATATATATATTAATTTAAATTTTAAAAATTTATTTTTTATTCTATTATAAACCCCCACAAAATTTATAAATTTTTTAATTATTTATTAAATTACTATAATTTTTATATATATAAATATATATTAAAATTTATAAAAAAATTTTTTAAAAAATTTTTTAATTTAAATTTCTTTTTTTTTTCCCCCTTTTTTCCCCTTTAAATTAAAAAATTTTTCTAAATTTTTTTTCTATTTTAAAATTATTAAAATTTTAATACTTTTTATTTTTTTTTTTTAATAAATTAAAAATTTTTTCTTCTTTATTTTTTTTTTTTTATTTTTTTTTTTTAATTTATTTTTTTTTTTAAAAATTTTTTTTTTTCTTTTTTTTTTTTTTTTTTATTTTTTTATTTTTTTTTTTCCTTTTTTTTATTTTTTTTTTTTTTTTTTTTTTTTTTTTTATTTTTTTTTTTTTAACCCCCCTTTTTTTATATTATTTAAAAAATTTTTTAAATTTTTTAATTTTTTTTTTTATGTTTTTTTTTTGGGGGGAAAAATTTTTTATCCCCAAAAATATTTTTTAATTGGAATTTATTAAATTTTAGAAAATTGGGGGGGATTTTTAAAAATTTTTTTTTTTTTTTTTTTTTTTCCCCCCCCCTTCCCAAACCCCCAGTCATCCAAAGGGTTTTTTTGTCTGTAAGCACGCCCCTCACAGATCCTTTGCTCAAAAAAAAAAAAAAAAAAAAAAAAAAAAAAAAAAAAAAAAAAAAAAAAAAAAAAAAAAAAGGGGGGGTTTTTTCCCTTTTGTTGGTTTTTCCTTGTGGTTTAAAAATTTTCCCGTTTTCTGTTTTCTTTTTTTTGTTTGGTTCTTTTTTGTGTTCCCTTCCTTTTTTTTTTGTTCTGGGGTTTTTGTGTGGGTGTTTTGGGTTTTTTATTGTTTTTGGGTTTTTTTTTTTTTTTTTCTTTTTTTTTTTTGTTTTGGGTTTGTGTGTGTTGTTTTGTGTTTGTGTGTGGGGTTTGTTTTTGTGTGTGTGTGTGGGGTGTTTTGTGTTTGTGGTGTTTTTTTGTTGTGTGTGTGTGGTGTGTGTGTGTTGTGTTTTTGTGTGTGTGTTTTGTGTTTTGGTTGTGTGTGGTGGGTTTTGTGGGGGGTTTGTGGGTGGTGTGTGGGTGTTTTGTGTGTGGGTGGGGGTGTGGGGTGTGGGTGGGTGTGGGGGGGGGGGTGGGGGTTTTGTGTGGGGTGGGTTTTGTGTGGGGGGGGGTTTTTGTGTGTGGGGTTGGTGTTTTGTTTGTGTGTTGTGTGTGGCTGTGTTGTGTGGGGGTTGTTTTGTGGGGTTGTGTTGGTTTTTTGGGTGTCTGTGTGTATGTTGTGTGTGTTGTTGTTTGTGTGTGTGGTGTTGTTTGTGTTTTTTGTGTGTGTGTTGTGTGGTGTGTGGGGTTGGGGTTTGTTTGGGTGTTTTTTGTGTTTTGGGTGTGGTGTGTTTTGTGTGTGGTTTTTGGTGTGTGTGGTTGTTGTGTGTGTGTGTGTGTTTTATGTGTTTTTGTGGTGGTGTTGTTTTGTGTGTGTGTCTGTTTTTTTGGGGGTTTTGTGTTGTTGGTTGTGTGGGGTGTGTGTGTGTGGGTGTGTTTGTGTGTTTTGTGTTGTGTTTGTTTTGTGTGTTTTGTTGTGTGTGTTGTGTGTGGTTGTTTGTGTGGTGTGTGTTGTTTTTGGGTGGTGGTGTGTTGTTTTGTTGTTTTTGTTGGGTGTGTGTGTTTTGGTTTTGGGGTGTTTGTGTTGTGTGTTTTTGTGTGGTGTGTTGTTTGTGGTATGTGGTGTGTGGTGTGTTGTGTGTTGTGTTTGTTTTGTGTGTGTGGTGTTTTGCGTGTGTCTTTTTGTGGTGGGGTTTTGTTTTGTGTGGGGGTGTGTGTGTTGTTGTGTTGTGTTGTGTGTTTTGGGGTGTTGGTGTGTGTGTCTGTTTTTGGTGTTGGTGTTTTTTGTGGTGGTTTCTGTTTTTGTTTTTGTGTGTCTGTGTTGTGTGTATTGTGTGTGTGTTTTTGTGTGTGTGTGTGTGTTCTTGTTTGTGTGTGTGTGGTGTGTCTGGTTGTGTGGTGTGTGTGTGTGTGTCTGTGTTGTGGTTGGGTGTGTGTGTGTGTGTGTTCTTTTTGTGTGTGTTGTGGTGTGTGGTGGTTGTGTGTGGGGTGTGTGGGTGTGTGTGTGTGTGTCTTTTTGTGTTGTGTCTCTGTGTTGTGGTGTCTCTGTGTTTGTTGTGTGTGTGTGTGTGTGTGTGGTGTGTGTGTTGTTGTGCTGTGTTTTGCGGTGTCTGTTTTGTGTGTATTTGTGTGGGGGTTTTGGGTGTTGTGTGTGTTTTTGGGGGTTGTTGTGTGTGGTGGTGTGTTGTTGGTGTGTGTGTGGTGTGGTTTGTGTGTGGTGTGTGTGTGTGTGTGGTGTGTTTTGGGTTTGTGTTGTGTGTGTGTGTGTGTGTGTGTGTGTGGGTTGTTGTGTTGGGTTGTGTGTGTTTTGGTGTTGTTTGTGTTTTTTTTTTTTTTTTTTTGTGTGTGTGGGTTGTTGTGTGTGTGTGTTGTGTGTGTGTGTGTGTGTGTGTGTGTTGTGGTGTGTGTGTTTGTGTTGTGTGTGTGTTGTTGTGTATGAAAATAAAAAATAAAAAAATAAAATATAATAAAAAAACCCAATAAAAAAAGTGTCAAAACCTCATACAAATCACACTCACGATACAAGTTCCGATACTTCGAAGTGCAACAGTTTTCCTCTGAGCCAGTTTTTGTACTCATTAACCCAATTGTAGACTGTGTTCACAGGGCAGCAGACCATTACTCGCTGTATGTGACGGTTAACTTTCTTGCTGGACAACAACGTGTGTGTGAATGTGATCACCTAGGAAAAACCAAATATAATTATTTAAATGGTTATGGTTAATAGTTTTTTTAAAAATAAAGTCTGACTCTGTGGAAACATTGGGGATTTGTCAATGGGGCTGTGGTTAAAGGTATAGGGTAATCATATCAAATGGAGAATACATGTCTGAAGAAGGGAGAATAACACTGTATGAGGAGACTGCAAAAGAGCTATTATGAAACAACCATAGGGTAATACATTAGGGGATTTGTCAATGGGCTGTGGTTCAGGTAAGGTAATTATCAAAAGGAGAGTAATTCTGAAGAAAGGGGGAATAAAACTGATAGGGGAAAATCAAAAAAGCTATTATGAAACAAACCCAAAGGGGAATCATTAACAACGATAGTTGCTGGGCAGCACCAGCTCACACAGAGCAGTGGCGTTAGTCGACACAGGGGCCGGGGGTCCTCTCATGGGATAGCCCGGGGGGGCTAAACTTCGCATATCGGACTTATCCTTAACGATAGTTGCAGAAGTAGGAGAAGAATCCAGAGAATGAAATATGGGAATGGGAAATTGTTGAAGTATCAGGAAGAATGTCAGGAGGGGAGGGATCCTGAGGATATTGTTATGGCATAAGGGAGTCGTGTAAGCATCTAAGCAGAGGTGGTAAGGATAATGAGGAAAGAAGAGGGAATGGTTATGCATTTAATGGAAGGGAAAGGGGGGGTTTTTTTTTTTTTGGTGGTGGGGGGGAAGAGTTGTAGCGGGAACTTGAGGAGGAGGAGAATGGATACTGGCAAATACTTTGAATGTAGAGTGGATGGTAGCAAAGAGGAATAGAGGGATTAGGGGTGGATGAGGGAGAGTGAATTATTCTCTTGAATCATGTTTAGGAACTTTAGGAAGTCTTCAGAGTTTTTGGAGGGGGAGTTGGGTGGGAAGATCTGAGAAACAAAGGTTTTCTTACATGGAGGAGAAGAGAGAAAATGCCCAGGAGCGAAGAAAGGGGGGGTGTGGGAGAGGATGTGGTACAAGTGGAGTGGAATGTTTAGATTGTCTGGTGAGACAGGTAGAGTGAGAAGGAGAAGGGATAGGCACCGGGGAAGTGGTAGAGACCGAATTATCTGGATTTAGACTAGAGTAAAAAAAGGTGAGATTTCCCCTTTTAGAATAAATAAAAACTTTGTGCATGAACTGGTGGTGAGAGTGACAAGATATGGTGGATCAGGGTGAAGGTGAGCAGTTTTTCCTTGCAGATAACATGGTGGCTCTCCAGATGATAGAAGAAAGTGTAGCAGTTTGAGAAGTTAGAGATGTAAGAGAAGAAGTGCATGGGCAGACAGAGGCAACAACCTGCAAAGTGTTTAACCCTTTGCAGATGGGTCACATGTGCGAGCATCATAACATACTACTTGGTCTGCCAGGTATGGCTGTACGCAGAGTGAGGCACTAGAGCGTGTTGAGCGGGAAGTTCCAAGTTTATGACACTCAGGGATTTCTGATACCTAGATAATGGTAAGCCAGATGTGCACTGTGGAGAAGTAGACAAAGGAGATTCACCAGGTAGTGAATGAGATCCATGAGGAAGTGAATTTAAGAAAGACCAGAAATACTGGATAGATGACACTCAGTACAGGCTAACAAGTGTAGAGCAGAGCGTGCTGTATGTGGAAGGGAGTTGGAGTAAGAATTGAAGCAAGAAATTTGCACACTTCAAAGAGCAGAAGAGATGAGAGAAGAAATAAAGGAAGCTACAGAAGAAGTGAAGGAAGAAGCATGTAGGGAGCTGGAAAAGGCGAAAATAGCAGCAATAAGACTTTGAGACGAGTTGGCAATGAGCGAGACAGTGAGCAAAGCCAGGGCAATGAAGCTTGCTTTGACACTGTACCCAATTCCAAGTTACCCATACATCATGGACTGTGACATGGAGGACTGATTGTGGAGGGAGTAACAAGAAAAGTGTAACAAGAAAAGAGCTGCTTGCAATTGTAAAAAGTCTGGACCACTTCCACCATTACAGGTATTGTCCCAAGTTTACCATCCATAGTGACCATGCAGCTCTTCGTTGGCTGAAGACTTTCAGAAACACAAAAGGGCAACTGGCACGATGGTGAGGCAAGTTAAAGTTCCAGCATAATTATGAGGAAATACACTGGCCAAGGAAAGCCAATGTTAATACCGATGCACTCAATAGGTGGCCTTGTGAACCAGACTGCTGTCATTGCAGCAAGGAACCATTTGATTACTGCAAGTGGATGCAAGTCATAAAAGATATCAATAACAAGGAGCTGAAGGAGGCACAGAAAAACACCAGAACATTGGACTAGTAGTGCAGTGGATTGAAGACGGTCAGGATTACCCGAACTGAGTGTCAGTGGCTCAAATGAACCTGGCTACCAAGGATTACTGGTATAAGTAGGACACCCTTTTTTGTGTAGAAACTGGGTCAAGGCTAATGGATAAGTTAAGTTCTGGCAGCTGGTGTTGCCAAAGGAGCTCCAGGCCAGACTGATGCAAGAGGTACACAATGGTGTGGCAAGTAGACACATGGGAAACAGTAAGACACTGAGTCAACTGCACCAGCGATATTTTGGGATGCATAAGGTCGTGCAAGAATGGTGCAAGATGCCTGACACCTGTAATGCAAAGAAGGAGCCACAGTAAAGAGGGGAAAAGCGCCTCTACATCGGCAAACCAACAGAGAAAATTGCAGTGGATATGGCTGGATCATTTCTGGTGATGGCGGTAGGCAACAGGTTCATCTTGGTGGCCATGGATTACTTTACAAAATGGCCAGAAGCCTACCCTATTGCCAACCATGAACCATTTACAGTTGCTAAGTTAAAGACCCACTCAATGTTGTAGCTGCTGTTTCTCAGGAGGCAGATGACCTTGGTCTGCTGGATACACACAGTGAGGAGGATGGACAGTCAGGGAAAGAGGTGGAGGATGACATCATGGAACAGTCACCTGGAGCACCTGGAGGATGAGATACAGCAGCCGACTTCATGACCCCATAGAGAACAGAGAGTACCATGGCATCTTAGTGATTTTCTTGCAGAGATATGATTAATGTTAGATATTTTTTTGTACTTCTGAAGGAGGATAACAAATAATGCTTTCTGTAAAAGTACTCTTTTATTTTAATGTTAGGCAACAGAAATGCCTTGTATCATAAGTTATGCATGATGGCATTCAGCAGTTGTTTTATACAATTTGAGAGTGAACGAGGAAGTCCACTTGGAGGGAAGGGGGCAATACCGTGAATGCCTATTGCGCATTATGATGTGCAGCAGTTTTTGGCATGAAAATGACGTACGAAAGAGGAAAACGAGGGGACTGATTGACAGAGTCACCTGCATGTATGTGGAGTTCTGAGTGACTTACTTTCCTTGAGCCATACAATGTCGGCCACTTAAAACACAGTGTTGTGGTGACTTAACCGCAGAAAAGCAGACACTGTAAGTGTTAGTGACCAGTGCTGTCCCTGACTCTCGTAGATTGCAGAATAAAGAATAAATAATGAAGTTCCATCTTTCTCTCACCCATGCCACACCATTGCAGGGAGAATTTGCAATAATAATCATAATGTCTATAACAAAAATAACAGGATTGATACTGATGGTATCAGTAGAAAAAACATTTTTCCCGCAATCTCAAGGAAAGATGAGGTCACAAGGTCTACTATTAACTCCTTTTGTAGAGCTATCTATGTGCAGAGACATTTCATAAAACAACAACCCAAGGATCACAACATTTTCCCAGAGGCTCCTGAGTGTGGTGGTGGTGCTGGGGGGGGGGGGGATAATTTTATTTACTGGTATAAAAATGTGTAAAAAGAAACTAGTCTTATAGATTTTTTTGACTAGGCTCCAGTGCTAGACCCAAAAAAAGTTTTTAAAACATATATCTCAGGGTACTTATATAAGTCAATTTGCATTTTACAGTAGATGACAAAAATAAAGTGTATGCATCAAAAGTATGTGCTAAGAAATGCATCGGCTGTATTGGATATTTCATACTATCCCCCCCCCCCCCAACAAATGTATTGTAATAATGTAACTTTTATAAAGTCTAGGCCTATCACACCCTTTGCAATACCAATGTAATGTTATACAGTATTTTTATTATTTTTTATCCATATATCCCACAATAAATTGTTTTGATTTGATACATTAATTTCCCAAATTTATCCAATATCCAATGATATACTCTGAAATGTAATATCATTAGGGAGGGGGGTGAGGGGTATAATGGCAGCAAAAGGATAACCTCGAGGGGCCCAGTGGGGTGTTAGCTTTGTGTAAATAATCATAATAGTTCCTGTGTTTAATAAGAGATCTACTTACTACTGTTCATGTGCTACAATCTATCACTAGAGATACCTATGTCAAACAGAAGTCATAACCAAACCATATTTATGATCCAAATCACACATGTAAATTATAACTACTAGTAAATATCTTTTAATCAGCCATTTACCATAGCATAAGGAAAGTGATACCATGAAATTTACACTTACCTGCAAAGTTTTTCCAAGACCCATGCAATGCGCAAGGATACAGCCACTGCCTCGTTTACTACTTAGCATTTCTATGCTCTCACAGGTTGCATCCCACATAAATTTAATACCTTTGAACTGTAAACAGAAATGATTGCAAAAGAATTAGTAATAGTAGAGATCACAAGTAAATATATAACCATGCTTTTAAAATCTATTAACTGGTTTTATATCTATTAGTTTCAAGCCTGATGACAAAGAAAGTGATATCAATAAACCAATATATTTTGGATACACAACTTTTGTATATATTAAAAAAATATAAATGGATTTGGCAGTTCCTAGCATAACAAATAAATTTTTTTAGGTCTTTTCCAGATAGAGTAGATACAAATAAGAAATGGAAATAAGCAATATACAAACCTGATGAGGTTTTAAGAACTTGACCAACTTTTCATCTACAGAAACAAGTTCCTTCTTGGTGTCAGGGTCAAAATCAAGAACCAATTTCCCTAGGTCCTTTTGATCTGATTCAACATCGATCTCAAATATTTGATTGTACTGTAAACAAATAGAATAAAAAATAAATAAACAAATATATGAAATAAAAATATACAACTATGTACCATTATTCCTTTCAGAGTGGCCATAGAAATATTACTTTGGCAAGCACTTGTAGAACAAATATAGAACATATGGCTTTGTATTATGATTAACGAGAGTCCCTGCTAATAGAAAATTGCACTTAGACAATGATGGTACTTCTCATGGCTTGCAGGGGAACTATCTTTGAGTATGAAATTACCTGCTGAACTATTTTATAGATTAGATTTTTTTTGTTTCAGGATATATTTATTTCATTATCATTACCTTAAAAAAAAATCAGATACCTCTTGAATATCTGAATAATGCAACCCCCAAGTTTATTTCAAAAATGCAATTTTTGACCTCAAATCAAGGACATGGGAAATCAGGTGAGGACAAAATGTCTACAAATTTGACTCCTTTGTGGTTAAGTACTTGGAGAGTCATCTAATAATCAATTAGCATAAAAACAACATTCATACTATGTTATTTTTTGGTATAAGCCAACCTTTTTCTGTCTTTCTGTAATACGCTTTCTTCGTTCCTCTTCCTCTTGTGTGGCATTCTTAGTGGTCTCCATTAGGTCCTCATCCCTTATTACGCGGCGGATTTTGCGGTGTTTACTAGGTGAATCCTCCTGTGGTACAAATAAATATTGCAGTCACTTTTAGAAGAAAAAAAGAAAGAAAGAAAGAAAAGAAAAAAAAGAAAAAGAAAGAAAGAAAGAAAGAAAAGAAAAGAAAAGAAAAGAAAAAAGAAAAGAAAAGAAAAGAAAAGAAAAAAAAAAAAAAAAAAAAAAAAAAAACGATATCTAAAAAACAACAACAACACATTATCAGATATCTAATATCAGCTACACTTTTATCAGCAGTATTAATCACTCTCCATCCCTCTGTCTCTGTTTTTATTAAATTCTAATCTTGTCAATGACACTAATAAAATACTGCCAGTACTGACAAGGTAAATAAATCTGTATACACAATTCTTCAGCTATGGAAATACATTCCTCCATAGACCAGACTCAATACACAAAAAAGTGTGATAAAGAAATTTGTACAAACCTTATTTTCATCATCACCATCTCCTTCATCAGATGATGATGACATTTTTCTTATCCTTTTTCTCTTTGGTTTTGGTGCTTCTTCAAGGTCCTCACTATATAAAAGAAAGAAAGAATAAATTAGATCCATCAACCAAAAAAGATAAATCTCTTCTTTTCTCTTTATAGAATTTTTTTTAAATCAATAACTATCACAATAACCATACAAAAGCAAAAAAGCATATCTAAAAATAGGTTGCCAAAATTAAATTTTTTAGGTGATGTGAAAGAATAATAATAATAAAAGAGAAAGGAGAAGAAGAAAGCAGAAGAAAGGAAAAGAATAAAGAGGAGGAGGAGAGGAGCACAAAGATGATGATGAAAGAATGGAGAAGAAATTAAAGAAAGAAAAAAGAAAAAGAAATAATAATAATAATAATAATCATAATAAAAAAAGAGAGAAGGTTATTACCTTCAAAATCTATCAATAGAGTAAATAACATATAATATCTAACTCCTGATCTAATACCTTTTTATCAGTTCTTATTAAAAAAATAAAACCTTGTGACTCCATGTGGACTAGTACCCTTACCTTTCATTTTCTGATGAAGTTTCCTTCTTCTTTCTCTTCTTCTTCTTGTCATCATCGCTTTCTGATGAGGATATCTGGAATGTTCTTCTCTTCCTTGGCCTAGAAAATTACATTTTTTCATCATTCATAAATTTTTCAGCTTTTCTATAAATTGAGATCATGTGAACAAAATATTGGATAACTGAAAAATATAGCATTAAAATAGAGAAAATATATGTGAATAAAATATAAAATATGACAAAAATTTTTAATGCATAATATCAAATAAGATTGTAGGTCTTACGATTCTTCAAAGTCACTATCGTCTTCCTCATCTTCTTCTTCTTCTTCTTCTTCCTCCTCCTCCTCCTCCTCACTCTCTGGTAGATGTTCATCATCTTGTTCGCCAACTTCTCCATCATCAGAGGAGATGTTTAAGTTCATGTAACCTTTCTTGTAAACCTACGGAGTACACAGAAATTAAATATGGGCCACAAATTGTTTTTGTCATTGTCAATATTCCCTTGAAAACCTAATTTTGGACTATCTAAATTTGTTAAAACCAAAATATGACTAAATGGCAAATTTCATCAAGTCATACCCATGATGTCACCCCCATACTTCTTGTACTTTCCCTTCTCCCTTAGCTAATCGTACAGTTGAGCAAGTAATTCTGGTGTTATATGACATATTTTATCCACCTAAACCCACAATTGTTTCCTGTTCCACATTCCCACTCCGTATATCACACGATTATGTATGACATAGTTACCACCTGGCATATATGTGTAATTTTATATCTAATATATAAACAGCAAAATGCATTCTAGTGTTTTGTATGATCAAAGTATGGATTTGTTGTTTTAAATTTTTTATATATTTTTTATAGTTATTCACTCCCAATTTCTAATGTGATTGGTAAATGTGATAACTTTTTAACTTTGTGCTCTCCTGTTGCTCTCTTTAATTTTTGGCAATGAAATATAAATTCTGTTGTGTAAAAGTGAGTTGTGTTGCAATGCCTGACAACTAAAACTTGCTTGCTTTGAAGCTTGAAAAATTAGGCCTTTTTTGCAGCTGGGGAGTCAGGTAAGCTAAGAGGGCTTTAAGTTCTGACAGGTTCAGCAGCATATATTTTTACAAATGGGAGGCAGGAATATGAACTGTCCACTGCAATTCTGCTGTCAAATTTGTTTACATACAGATAGCTTTACAGGTGCTTAGTCACCAAGGTCTACCAGACTTGACATTTACCGCATTCCTTGAGTATTAAGTCAAAGGCTTATTTTTTTATTTTTTATTTTTTAAGTATTATTAGCCTTATTATCATTGTCATTGATATCACTATCAGCAAACTAATATCAAGCCACCAATGAATGAATCTCCCAGCATCATAACAAACCACAAAGAGACTCAAGAGTAAAAATTAGAAGCATGGAAAATGTAAACTTGCTCTGCTCTCTACATTCTTGGATAGGTAATGAAATTAAAGAGAGGCTTTTAACCTATTTTTAAGAACAGTTTCTGCTGAACGACTGCAGCCAGGGTTAAATAAGTGAACAACTGTTTAACCCACACAACTGAAAGTAGGGTCAACTGTGTAGGATGTGCTGGGACATTTTCTGAATGACAGCCTAGCCATGAGGTGATAGGGTGATAGTCAGTGGGTTAACAAAATAACTGTTTTTACAAAAATCCAAGAATGGTAACAAAAATCATGTTGCATACTATTGTGACCTTGTGAGCCATTATTTTAAACAAAGAACAATTAAAATA
>NC_051391.1:39970217-39992717 GCF_015228065.2 Penaeus monodon
AGAGGAGAGAGAGAGAGAGAGAGAAGAGAGAGAGAGAGAGAGAGAGAGAGAGAGGAGAGAGAGAGAGAGAGAGGAGAGAGAGAGAGAGAGAGAGAGAGAGAGAGAAAAGCTAGCTAGCTAGCTCAAAAGAGTATACACAAAACTATATCTAAAAATCTTTATAAAGTTTCTAACTTTGGCAGATATTGTTAGTAGCTCCTATTATCATCACTGTTCTTAATATGTATTTTACATTTTCTTGATATTATCATCAGTTTTATCATTAGTTAAAGGTTGAAGAAGTGAAAATAAGTTGGTAAATCCATAAAGGGTAATACAATCCTAGGAGTGTAACAAAACTAAGCAAAATCTAAAATTCAAATAATAATTTTCCTGATGATTTCAATAAAAATATAAGCACTGGAGGTGGGGAGAAATCTCAATCACTTGTTCAAGTACTCACTCAGGTACAAAGGATCAACCATGGTTGATGCATGCATTCTCTCTCTCTCTCTCTCTCTCTCTCTCTCTTTCTAGACATACACAGGTATACACACAGATACAGAATGAGGGAAAGTAAAAGAGGATAGAGAAAGAGATGCCAACAAAGAAAGAATGAGAAAAAATAACAATAATAATAATAATAATTTTAAAAAGGTCTATACTCATCAGACTATTCCACTTCTTTCATAAAGAGTGCCTCCTTTCTTTTAATAGAATATACACATCTGCTGAAGCACATTGTAAAATACTTCCTACCATGTCTTCTGGTACTGGTTATAAATTTTAATATTCTTTATATTTTCAAAAGTCAACTGTCTCATTTAAAGAAAAGAAAAGATAATAATTAAAAAACATAAAAAAATATATATACTGCAGTGACTCTGGAGGTAACCAAAGAATTTAGGCTTCCTAAAATAACTTCTATTTACGAAATCATACATCAAAAATACAGGAAAAATAAAAGCAAACAAAACAAAAAGGAAATAAAATATCACTACTGATAAAAATGATGATAATAAAGTGATCACTTGACTCATATGAATGCAGAAGCACAAAACCACCAAAATACCAAACAGTTCCTACTTACTTCATGAGCTTTTCAAATTCCTCATCTGAATCTTCTTCATCAGCTTCACCATCATAATGTTTTGCTTGTTTCTGGCGCTCTGTCTCCTTCTTTCGCCTGAACTCGGGGAATTCTTTGACGTCAATGAATTCATCTTTCTCCAATTTGCTCTTGACTTCTGTGCTGATCGTCTGTACTTTGGTCTGGCACTTACTCTCCAGCTGCTTCTCCTTTAGTTCTTCCTTCTCTTCTTCTGTTAGGTGCTTCACTTTCTCCATCTTCTCAGCATATTTCTTGAGGAAGTTCTTTTTCTTACACTTGGGCTTGGGTTTGTCCTCTAGCTCATAATCACTCTCACTTTCCAGGAGAGAAGCCATGGCCATCTGGTTGTCATCCTTATTAGGTGTACTGCTTCTTTTCATATTTTTCTGTTTTTCTCCTTTCTTGGTGCTCATGTTCTCACCACTAATTTCACCCTTGCTCTTACCAGCTTGTCGTTTCCTTTTTTCTGGGGTACCCTCTTCAGAACTTTCTCCTCGGCTGCATTCCATGGGTTCGTCATTTGCTCTGGTTTCCTCCTCATCACCTGAGTTGTCTTTATCATTTTCAGATTCACTTGCTAGCAACTCTGAGAAAGCCTCATTGTTCTCCTTCTTCTTCTTCTTCTTTTCATGTTCATCAGACTTCTTAGGACTGTTTCCACCTTTTTTACTCTCAGCTGCTTCTTTATCATTAGCTTCCTCTTCATCTGAACTTTCCTTTCCATTCACCTCTTCCTGTTTCTTCTTTCCCTTGCTTTTCACTGGGCTTTTCCTGGGTTTCTTCTCATCATTACTGTCTGTTCCTTCTTCAGAGCCCTTCCCCTTCTTGGTATCCTTCTTCATCATCTTTTTCTTCTTTTTCTTCACACTATGATCTTCATACTCTTCTCTCCGCCTCCTCATCTCTGTATCTGTGTCTTCCTCTTCTGATGATTCATCATTGGATGACACATCTCCAATTCCCAACATATCATCTTCATCGTTGTCTTCCTGCCGTCTCTTCTTTGTTCTTCTTCTTTGAGTCTTCTTCTTTTCCTTTGAATCTCCGTCTTCTGACTCTCTGTTTCCTCTTCCCTTTGCTTTACTCTTCTTTTCAGTTTCCTCGTCACTCTCGTCGTCTTTGGGTTTTCTTCCTCTTTTCTGTTTCTTACCTTTTGGTATTTTCTCAGAGCCATTTTCCTCTTCCTCATCACTAATCAATTTCTTTTTCTCTTTTTTCTGCTTCTCCTCCTTCTGAACTTTTTGTTTTCTTCCTTTTGATTTATTTTCTTTGTTATCTGCCTCAGCATTAGAATCTTCACTGTCTTCCTCCTCCTTCTCTTTCTTAATTACTTTCTTTTCTTCTACAGATTCATCCTTTCTGAATGAGCCTTTCTCATCTGCCTCTTCTTCTTTCTCTTCCTTTTTCTGATCTTTGGCCTTCCTTCCTCTTTTACTTTTCACTTCTTTTTCAATGTCTGAGTCAAGTTCCTTCTTTACATTCACCTCATCTAGTTCCTCTGTACTTCTGCTTCTCCTGGTCTTCCTTGCATTTGATAGAGGGGTCTTTTGTTCTTCTGATGTATCAGCACTTTCTTCACCATCCTTTTTCTTTGACAAACTTGCCTTTGCACTTCTTTTACATTTTTCAGTAATTTCTTTTCCAACATATTCAACTGTAGCAGAGGAAAGAATACTTGAATCTTTCTCTGCCTCATCAGCTTCACCATCAGATGCTGATTTTGTCTTGGCTAATGCCTTTTCTATCTCGGTCTCATCGTTAGTTTCTGAGACACCTTTGTTGCCACTTTCCTCTATTGCAGCATCACTGACATTACTCCTCATTTCATCCTGTTCTACAGGGTCATCTATATCCGCTGAACATTCATCCTCTGATCTAAAATTGGCCTTGCTTGAATCCTGGCTTGCATCATCTACTTCCATTTCCTCTTTGCTTGATGCCTTTGAAGAATCTTGGCTTGCAGTCTTTCTACTGCTGGTTCTACTTCCTTCCTCTGCATCTGTCTTGATATCTTCATCATCAATCTTTGACTTATTCCTCTTTCTTTTGGGTGTAACCTGTTCTTCAGCTTCCATGTTGATTTCTTTCAAGCTGCTTTTCTTTTTGGGTGAAGATGTGTTACTTTCCTCAACTTCCTTTTTGGTCTTTCTGTTTTTGTTCTCAATTATAGAATCAACATTTTCTACCTTTTCTTCTGAAACGAGCTTTTTTACATCAACTGAAACATTTTTTTCAAGGATTTCAAAATTGGTAATCATCCCTGTGAGTTGCTTTAAAATTCTTTTACCTGCCTTTTCAGTTCCCTCTGCTGAGTATTGGGAACTCTTCCAAGTGCTGTTTATTTTTTCAACATTCTTTAAACATAATGAAAGCATATCAACCATGGTTTCAATGCTTTCGTTTAGCCAGGCGTGGCGGTGCTTTCCTCTGCTATCAACAGATTTGTCCTTCTCCGTTTCCTTTTCAACTTTCTTGGGCGAATTCTTTGTGGCTCTTTCCTTCCTATTCTTTTTCAGAAGCTCAAACTTTGAAAGTAAGTTCTTTTTACTCAATTCTTTCCTGTCAAACAAAAAAAAGAAAAAAATAGAAAAGGAAAAAAGAAAGAAGAAAAGAGGGAAATTTAAATTAAATCCAAAAATGACTTTGAATTACAAGAGAGAAAAAAATGAAGATGAGAAGGTAAAGAAAGAGATAATACTTATTCAAGGTATTTACTAGCAAACTACAGACCAACACACACAATGCATTGCTTGGGAGTATATATGTATGCAAATATGTATATAAAAAAGTGAGAATATCAACTATCTTGACCCAATATGCGTGGCTTTTTTGGCGGCCGTGCGGTTTGCCAAATGGTTTAATCCATATGGGCTGCACCTGTAGGGATGCAACCCGCGGCATCTGCACTATGCCACCCATGAACAAAGGGTTAAGGGTTAAGGGTTGATTCTGGTAAAAACCTGGTTTTGCTCTATGTGCAATACATACATTATATTTAACCTCAAAACCCTCATTCCCCCTCTTCATTATTAAGACATCACTGTTACTTCCCCCCTCACATTAACCCCTTGGATCCCAGTACTCCACTGACAGCATGTGGCCCAAAATCTGAGCATTAACCCTACAATGAATGTACCAGAAATCTCACGGTGTCACTGATTCCGGTGACCTCTGACAACCGTCCAGCCTTTGGACCTGGGAGTCCACTACGTGTAGCGGAACTTCCTGCGCAACTTGCTCCAGCGAGTTGAGCAGGAAGTAAGAGGTTAAGATTACTTGAGCAACCACTATAACAGATGAGTTTGTGTGTGCCTGCAGGCCAAGCACACACAAACACTCATGTGCAGTGACAAGACTCTATGCTTCCCCTTTGCAATGTTATCTTCTCTTTTTCTGCAAAAGCATTTTTAACCTATCACTACTGGGTCATGTGTATCGGCGTCATAACAAACCGCTTGGTCTGCGGGGTAAGCCTGTACACATGGCAACGCACCAGAGTATGTGGAGCAGGACATTCGGCTTGATGTAGTGGACTCCCATGCCCAGTGTCTGGTCATTGCCAGAAATCACCTTAATTTCATCACACTCAGGGATTTCTGTTACCCGACAGCAAGGGGTGAACTTTTCTGCCATTTTCTAATGTCTGTATTTGTCATTAAATATGCTGTATGCAGATGGTAATACACGGTTTTCCTTGCACAAACTCCATATCAACTCTCTAGGTAGACCAAATCTCAGTGCAATATTAATAACAGCAAGTAATAATTTACTTGTCTCTTTTAATAACATTCAATTTTCAATAATATAAAGTGCACTGCCAGGTCACAGTGGGTAGGAAAAGGATCCTGATGATGAAAGTAGTGTCATCCCTGGATCTGGCACATTCTGCCAGTTATGGCTCATGGATGGTACATTCCATTCGTGTTTATCAAAGGAAATAATGCAATAGACCCTTGCTAAATGGCCACTGAGTCTAATCACCCTCTGCGCTTGTGTCGAGTCATTCACGTTAGCCCAGCCATCAGTCTAAATTCTCATGACAGCAACTTCCAATCACCCTGGCCCTCAGCCAATATCTTCCATGATGGCATGTTCACATCACCTCCCCTTCAAGCTAAATTCTTTCATGACATGATGGTTGCATCATCCAGATCGTATGGGTTAATATGTTCACTTCTATAGTATAAAATTGTTATTCCCTGCTTTTATCATTCCCAGAGTCTAATATATTCATTTAAAAAAAAAAAAAAAATCTATGTATATTATATGATCATAACTTTAAGAAATAATTACTAGTTTTGCTTTGAGTTTTTGCTATAAAAGAAAAAAAAAATAATAATAATAAAATAAAATAAATAAATAAAAATATTGAGGTACAAGCCTAAAAAACCTTTTCAAGGATACCATGGAAAGATTCCAGGTATATTAACCCGATGTCACTGGGAAAATGCTGTGCTCACTTTAGATTTTAGATTTTTTGTGTGTGTGTTGAAATGTCTCTGCAAATAGATAGCTCTGCAAGTGCTTAGCCACAAAGGAGTCAATTAGTAGACCTTGTGACCTTACCTGATTTCACCTTTCCTTGAATTTGCAGGATTTTTTACTTTTTTAACTAATACAGTCAATACCAATGGTGCTATCTTTATTATAGACATTATCATTACTATAATGTTATTTACATTATTAACAGCAATATAAAATAACATCAAATATAAATCAAGGAAAAGGGTAAACAGGTGAGAAAACTGTACTCATAATTGGATCACTGGTGACTTCGTACAAGTGAAGCCATCTATTTGTTAAAACAATTAATAAAGGCATATACATACATGCCATGCCTGTTGGTTTTGAGTTAAATTGTTCTTTAGGCTGTCTTTTTACATTATGAATTTATTAAGACATATTCTGGGTTGGAATACAGATCATGATCTTCCTACATGGAAAGATGTATACTTTACAAGGTTTTGGAAAAGAGGGGTAAATTTCGTGGATATAATAATGCCCAGGTAAAGATGCCACAAACCCCTTTATGAGGAATCAATGTTTGTTTGTGTGAAAGTCTGTGCTTCTAATTGAAATGCAAGGAATTTTTACAGTACTTTACAATGCATACCAAATACCCATTTTTTGCAATAATCTTTTGTATGTGGCACGTGTGAGGAAAAGGGGAAAGGGGTCAAGTTAATCACAATATCACCATTATCATTCATGCAATAAAACCTTACAATTTTAAGATTTAAATTGTTCCCTTTAACCCCTCAATGACGGTATCTGAAATCTCTCAGTGTCACTGACTCTGGTGACTTCTGGTAACTGTCCTGCCATTTTGCCAGGGAGTTCACTACATGTAGAGGAACTTTCCGCTCGACACACACTAGCATGTCACAACACCTATAGCCATACCCGGCATGATGAGTCGGTTTGTTATGATGGCTATAGGAGTGGCCCGGCATATACGGGGTAAGATATATGAATTAATATGGATGCATAATTCCAGAATTCCCTTACCTTGACAGATTATCATCTTGCACTTCTGATTCCTCTAAGTTACTCAGAATAGCTCTGTGCAGTGCTCGGAGTTCTGTCATCGAGGTCTTATCACAAACGTAGCACGCCCAGTTCTCTGCTGTTTCTGCATTCTTCAGCTCAGACCGACCCATGGTTCGCTTTATACAGCGCTTCAGAGAAAAAAATTCAATACAGTTCCAGTAGAAATAATAAAATAAAAATTTTGGACCTATTCTCATGATCAATTTTACAATATGTAAAAAATACAAATGCATGAGAAATTCTGGTACACATATTCTTTTGCACTACTTGTCAGTTCTTCATGAATTTTCCTACATTTTTAATGTGCAAACTAAAGCAAAAAGATTTCAAAGATAACAATTTGTAGGTTTACCTTACAAAATCCATTGAAACAACCCTCCTGCTCACAGCACAGTAAATCACCTCCTTCTGCACACAATCTGCAGTACTCATCATAACCTTCTTCATCTTTGCAAAATCTACCTTTCCCATAATATTTCCTACATCTCTGCAAAATTAACACATAAAATCATAAACCTAAAAACCAACAGCATTTTCATATCTAGCAAAAAAATATGAAACAGATACACTAATAGAAAACTTTTTCAGTGTTTCATGAAGTATACATTTATCTACCATAGTGATTATATTTCTGATAATCCATATACTTAAAATAAGTATAAAAAAAAATACTATGCCTCCTACTACTACTTATAATACAAGTCTTATCGAATTGTAAGTGGTCTGGATTGACAGATCACCTTGCATGAAAGAACTCCTAGTACTGGGTGGGTATAGACCAAGGATCGAATTTGATGATTGATTTGTTCATTGCAGGCAGTGCATCTCATCACTGAATCACGAAGCTTCTTTTGAAGATCTGGAAGAAAAAAAGTGGACATGATTGTAGCGAATTTCCGGTCTTCAGACAGGTCATCCCACAGGATTTCAGGCTGCCTGTTCCCCTGAAGTTATGTACAAAAAATCTAGGACTACTCTGCTCTGCAAGATGACATGGCTTTGCTGTTTTCCTGTGTTTATCTGTGCTTTTTCAGTAAGAATAAACCTGTTTTATATCCTTTGCCTTACCTTTCCCACTGGCCCATAATCTACATCTACAGTACGTAACACTACTTATACTCTACTTGCCTTATGTTCCATACTTATCTTGTCTTATTCTTGTTTTTAACAAATTCACCTTAGCTTTGTTTCTCACTAGTTTTTCTCTTTGTGTTTTCCTGTTTTCCCTCACAGATCCCTTCTTTCACTTTTTTGTACTTTTCTATCATTTCTTTCTTTTCTGAGCAAAATTTTGTATAATTTTATCTGACATATTTCTAACCTTATCTTAAACTCACAACATACACAGGTCAGCCAGTGATATCATTTTATTCTTTTTATTATGACTATGGGGTCACTCTTAAATCACCCAAGAGTCATCTCCAATTACATTAAACCCACATGGGCATTACCTGCAACACAAGCTACCAAATCAACATCTATAATTCTATGTAGTTTATTATCATCCACTATAGCGATAACAAAAATATTCACAGCTCTTTATGAGCTGCACTCTCAGATATACACAAGACAATGAACCACACTCATGGTGACAAATTTAAAAAAGGTATGAAAGAGACTGAATATTTTCACAATACAAGGGATGTTTTTAAATGGTTTTGAATATATCATTGTCAAAAATACATGTATTTATGATGATCATATATTTGAAAACAGTTAAATACATCTCTTGCATCATGAAAATGTTTATTCTCATTCAAGAAGAAGAAGAAAAATCAAGGTTTCTTACCATTTATGTTCTTTCGGTAATATTCATCCTCTTCTTTGGTGTATCTGATTGTCATCTCATCCTCCACTTGCCTGGACTTCTTCCCTCCAGCATCAGCCTGGTCTTCCTGCTGAGAGTCACCATCTGATGAACCACTGTTCTTCCTTTTTCCATCTGCTGATTTTTTATCTCTTGTGTTGTCTTTATCTGGTGAAGTCAGGCAGAGATTTACAGGTTTCAAAGAACATGAGTGCAAAGAAAATCAATAAAACTTCTAGAATACACACAAAAGTATGAGCACATTGCAAGCCTCCTATTTTAAAACAATTCACTGCCAAAAGTCCATAAAGTAACCTACAGAAAATTAAATTACGTGATAAAAAAATTACCTATAAATTCCACCACAAAAGGGGAGGTTTTCATCATGCATTTAGATGTGTCATGGTCACTGTTAACTGTGCATGCTGAAAGTGGGAAAAAAATAGACAAAAAGAAACTTATTAACAATCTGATACAATTTTAAAGAATCCAAGTTTTGATATTTGACAATCTACCAAATTCAGTCATCAGGAACCATGACCTCAAACCTTTCATCTAAGAGGCAAAATGGATACAGAATTTTGGTTTAGTATGATATAACTTTCATCTATTTTGAAGTTAATTAAGTGACAGGGAATTTTTACTAATTATATATCATGTCTATCTTCCCTATATTACCATTATGCAATCAGTCTTTTTGACCCACTTGGGATTTCCCTGTGCCACACTAAGCTATGTGCAGGGAATTGCAGGCAGTATACTCTGCAGCATAAATTATTTTTTTTGGAGGGGAAAGGAAATGAAGAAGAAAGAGGGCTGTTTTTTCTCATGCTAGGGTCAAATAACTAACAATTTTTTAATGCTTATAACTTAGAGCAAGTTCAACTGCACATGATATATTTAGACACAAGTGAATTTTTGCAATGTCATGATAGGTTGTCACCTGACATGAATAAGTGAAATAAAGGGTGTTTGGTAAGTAGCATTTGACTGCACATCACACACACACAGCCTGTACCTGTTTAAACTGAACAAGAGCATATCTGCAATTTGGTCTCTTAACATCTAAAAGCACCTGTCACAATATGTGCCATTCATAAAAATGATATTCTCATACCATTTGCATAACTTGTGAAATTGTTACCATCTTGGGCATGGAAAAATATGAGTAAGATGGGGTTTCGTGCATGGTCAGAGATCAAAGGAAGAATTGTGGGAGAGGCCCACGTCCAGTCGTGTGATCATCCTTGAGTGTTTCACGTTGGAAATTCAGGGCCATCTACTGCTGGTTAGAGCTAATCTTCCTAATTTTCATCTTTTCAGGAAAGTGAAGGGACATTTTCAAAGAACATAATTCTTCAACTGAAAGAAGTAATAATTACATTTCTGAATGTGTATGACAAAAGAATCTAAAAACTTGTCATATGGTTCTAGAAAGACCTGAATGTCCTGGGAGACTACAAGGATAAATAATTCATGTGTAGATGTATAGTAAAAGCATTTAGGAAAGAAGTAAAATGAATGGAAAAACTAGAAGTAAATCTAATTATACAACAAATATTTTAAAAATATCTGAAACACTAAAATGTAAGATACACAAGCACATTATTAATACACTAAGCAACCTATTCCAATATTTTAGTTGTATCATAAAATTTGCTAATAACACAAGAACAAAGCATTTCTGATTTGCCAGTCAAATGCCCACAACTTGATGCTCATTCCAAAACCATGGCAATGCACAGGCCTTATAGAAAAAGAAGAAGAAGAAGAAGAAAGCAATAGATAATATTTACTTATTCATATTTTATAGGTTCTCAAACATCAACTAAAATCTTACCACTATCACTTCCTTTTGATGAATCATTGTCATTGTTTTTTTCATCATTTGAAGAATCCTGCTCCTTTTTAATGGTTTCTTTTTCTATATCCATCTTGGATTCTTTTGGAAGTGTATCTGTTTTCAATACACTTTTTTCTATTATAATATCATCATCAGAATCTTGACTTTGGACCATCTGATTTGTAAGGTTTTCTAACTTATTAAGTTGTTCTATTTCTTCACATACAACTTGCTCCTTCTTTGGACCAGGAGTAACATTCTGGTCTAATGATGTGGTTTTGCTCTCTACATTTTCTGAATCTGATGCAAAGAGGTCTTCTATGGAGCAATTTTTATCAACTGTATCCAAGAGACTTGTCTGGCTATCAGTTTCTATGCCTTGGTTTCCATTGACTCCATTCTCTGTCTCAGCAATTACATCTTCTAAGATCTTCTCACTGGATGCCACTTTGCCCTCCTCTTCAGGGAGCCCATTCCCATCCATATTTATCCCCAAAACACTAAAAACATCTTCTTGAGTCAAGCCACTTCCACTGGCAGGAGTCTGAGTCTGAGGCTGGACATTATCCTGTTCAATTCAGAAATTTGAATGCATTTTTTCTTGAAGTTAATATGAGAATATTTGAACCTTAACACCATTACCTTGGTATCACATTTATCAATATCTTTATTATCATCTTTTACATTTATTAAGCACACATAATTTTTTATATAAACATTAGAGAAAAATATATATCTCAAGTATATCAAAACTACTATAGTACATAATTAATATTCATTCATGATGTAATCTCATCACTTTTATGAATACTATAATAACTTTACAATAACATCTATACTTACTTTTCTTTTCAACATTGCTGAGCTATGAAATCCCATTTTTTTTCTTGACAAGCAGAAACGTCGCATGAAGTTATCAAGCCATGCAACTGTTGGCTTGAATTCCTTGTCAGAGACCTGTTACCAAATGAAATTTGGGTGAGTAACAAGTCTATCTTCTAGAACTTACACACACATTTTTGCAGCAGAATTCAAGATTAAACATGACCTTGGTCTATATAATGTCCTATCAGGAAGATCAATTTTATCAAAGCCATAAACAATTTCATTCCAGTTCAAAGTAAAAGGGATTCCAGCAGAAAATATAAAATGGGGTAAAGCTATGGCCTTTCACCAGAACATATAGCCAAAGCCAAAAATATTCTTACAAATCCCTACTCTCATAGAATATATAGGCAAGTACAGTACCTGCAAATAAGATCGGAATGCAAATGTGATCAGTACTGCATCATACATACATCAATGCAACTGTGTCAGTATGAAAAACTTTGGGATCAAACATAGGTATGATAATTCTGGCAGACAGTCAGGAGGAGTCACACAACACCATCTGTTCAGTATTACTTCATAAGAGAAGGTTCTTCACATGTGTGGTGCTACATTGCCATTCATACAAATTACACCATAAGTTTAGCTACTTGTGTGTTGCACATACTGGGGAAGGCATTTTCTGATGACACTATCCTTCAACTTAGTGAAGAGAGATCACATAATATATGAGCTCAACTAGACTTAGTGAAAAGTAGTGGCTGAAATTAGTCAAAGAGATACTGGGTATTGAGCTACCCCCACTGTGGGTCACAGGAAGATATCTCTGTGGACTGAAGCTCTTGAAATGTATACTACTGTCAAATCCATACATTTCAGTCCCCAAATTAAACAAGAAAAAACAGAAATACTGAGAAATGTATTTACATGTTCAATTTAGCATCACCTTCAAAAGATGTCAGCCTCTCCTCCTGCCATCCTGCACCCATGCCCTTACCATGCCTAAAATGCAAAGGCAATGTATTTTTTGCAAAAATTGCAAAAAAAATTGGACCATTAAAGACTGGGAAAATGTTAAGTTCTCTAATGAGTCAATACGCATGAAGTGGTTCAAGAATCACAATACTATGGTTTTGGACTGACCCAAGAACTCTCTCACCTTATCTCAATAACTGCAGTATCAAAAATTGGCAAGTTGTCAGTAATGCCAGTTTGCTGATGTGCACTGGCAGTTTCTCCAGCTTGCATTCAGTACTTCAAGCACAACATTAGGCACCTATTTGCCATAGATGTATTTTATTTAAAAAAAGTTTCTCTTCACTCTAAGTGCCTGTACCTAATAGTGGTGTCAAAGGATGTTACTACTATTGGAGAAAGATGAGTTCCCTTTGATTTACTGCGGAGTATGCTATCGTACAGTGACATTTGTGACTTAGTCCATCACAGCCATGTATGATTTTGGGTTAAATCCTATTGAAAATCTGTGGTATATGGCAAAGAAAAGCTAGAAAATATGGATACAGGCTCTGTTCCCAAGCTCATCCAGGCCACTGAACTATTGGTCCTTGGTCCATTCAATTCCCTAATGATTGAGAGACTGCCTTTAAAATTACTATTACACTATATGTATCATCTGCTTTTTTAAACCATCAATTCATTTTTTTTAAAATTAGTATTACTTTCTTTGATCAATAGCATTTGGATCACCTTGCATCTGGATCTTATTTGCAGACACTGTAAATAGCTGGTAAGCTTACACTTAGTAAGAGTATGACATGCAAACCAAATACCCATGACTGCCACATTTAGTTCAACAAGAAAGGAAAAATCTAAATTATGACCTCTTCTATAACATTTGTTGATAATAAGTTTGTTTCTAAAGAAAAGTAACACACACACACACACACACACACTCCTACACACATACACACACACACACACACACACACACACACTCACACACACACACACACACACACACACACACACACACTCCTACACACACACACACACACACTCCTACACACACACACACACACAAATGTAATACAAAATTGTAGTAATGCTGAACCAGTAAAGGTCAGGAACAGATTAAGAACTAAAACTTAAACTTTTCTTATTTATGGCTGTGAATGATCATTTGATTAAAGTAAATCCAACTGATATAAAAATTTCTGTGAACATTCACACACAATCAATCAGAAATATAACATTTTGAAGATATGGCATACTCATTTCCTAAGATATTAATAGACAGATCTAAAGTAGTGATGTAAACATCAAAACAACAACTACTACTTAAGGGGACCATCCCCGAAGAGGGGGAAGGGCAGAGGGGTTATTAGGAATTAGTTACCTTCTGATATCTGTATATGAGCAAGGAAACTACCAAATGACTGTTAGAATACACCTCTGGTTATTTCTTGGGAGTATGGACTTATGCTTGTTAAAACATGATATGGCATTTGATAATGACATTATGCACAGATGTGAGTTTGTGAATGTCCAAAGAACTGTCAAAGGCCAGACTTCTGGTACTGTTGAAATAGGTTGTATGGTACAGTGAGTGGTGTTGATCCTATGGAGGGGATAAGCCTTTAGCATTTTACAAGGCGCTGTAGACACTTTGTTTTGTGGACATAAGGGTGATAATCTACAACCCTGGTAAGCTGTGCTCTATGCTGGGTCAACAGGATCAAGAGAGGCCAGGGAGCTTGTGTGGCACTCGCACTGCAATTCAGTCCCAACCATGATTGAATGTGGACGACTGAGTGGACTATCCTTGCTGAATTTATTAATCCTTTTAAAATCTGTACAGAATTTTGTGTAATGTGAACAAAGTGACATTGACAAGGGTCTGCATCACTTCATATCTGTAGGGGGATACTTGTACTCATCAGGAGATGAGGGAAACATACTTGTAAAGAGACAAGGGAAGTCATCTGTATCAGCAAGTAAACTCTATTAGCCCATTGCCGACGGGTGGCATGTACGCACATGCCATGGCATGGCAGGACCATCTGCCGGGGGCATGTATGGACATGCCATGGTGTATCTATGAACATGCCATGAGTTTTTTTTGTTACAATCGCGGCAAAAGATTATTTTTCTGCCACTGAAAGTGTGATTAAGTCGGTTTTAACACTTTCTCATTTTTACCATGCAACAACAATAAAAAAAAAGCAGTGCCACACACTGCTTATTTTATTCGGACTATAGACCGAATAATGCTCAACTATGGAGTCTATACAACAACAAAAGTATCCTTCAGTCTCGATTTATCAGGAAGTATGGCAAGTAGAGACTTTAGAAAATAATGAAAACTGAAAATACAACATATCTTCGTAGTATTACGAAGAAACGGCATGCTGGTATTTGGCATGAGTGGTCGCACATGATCGGGCGACGATATAAGCCCCCGGCAGCGAGTCCCGGGCCTCTATGAATACTACCCATCAGAAATGGGTTAAATGTATAGAGTTATTTCTTGTGTTTGTAACAACTATTAGATATAATTACAGAATGAATCTTATAAGAGTAAAACCATACATAAAATTGGAACTATTATTCTTATTCAAACACTGAGCTCAGAAAATGGAACAAAAATCTGTTATCCAGTGGTCTATACATGAATATATCCGAGATGTTTCAACTTGTATTCATATCTACCCAAGGATGTATGAACCCCTTGGATCCGGTTGCTTCACAACACTCACATGGACCAAAATATGGACATTAGGCTTACATGAGTGGCTGCTCTGATGGACATGTGGCTTGTAGGCCAGGTGCACAAAAACACTCATGTGCAGAGGCAAGACTTTATGCCTCACCTTTCTAATATAATTTTCTCTTTTTATGGATAATTGTTTTCAGCTTAAATTTTTTTTTCCAATGTCCATATTTGCACAGACTCCATATCATCTCTCTAGGTATTCTATAACTCAGTGCAAGAAAAAGAAAAATAAGTAACAGTTTGTTGTCTTATTTTTCATATTAAATTTTCTGTAATATAGCTTATGTCACCAGTCACAGCCGCCAGGAATAGGATGTTGAGTATGGAAATAGAGTCCTCCTTAGAGCTGGCACTCTTCCAGTCATGGCTCACAGATATTACATTCCATACTCATATGTCCATGGGAATAATGCAAAAGCCCTCTTTTTAAATGCTAAAAGAGTCTAACCACCCTTTAAAAGGCTTGTGCACTTGTGGTGAATCTTTCCTGTCAAACCCGGCCTTCAGCCAAAACCTTCACGATGGCAAGTTCATGTCGCCTGGCCCATAGCCAGATTTTGCCGCAGTGTCATGTTCATGTCACCACCCCCAAGCCAAATTTTTTCATGTGATGGTTACATCATATAGATCGTTGGGGTTAAGAGTGATAATAAGTATTATGGCAGCACTCAATAAGGTTCTACATAACAGATTTTTATACTACTACTACTAGTAATAAAATAATAAAAATCAATGATTTATAATCAAATATTTTGTGAAAAATTTCTATCAAAATTGAACTTTTATACATGATATGCGCTCTGCATCGAGACTCCCTAGTAATATGCTGTAGCTTATTCTTATTCTTATATTGGTCAGTTTGTGTAACGAATGTGATGTACTTGTCAAAAAATAATATTGGAAATTATGATAAAATTTTGGTTTGGGTCTCACTCCAGCAGCTGGTACTGTCCACCAAATTCAAATTCGATTTGAAATCAATAATTTCCAATGTAAAGAGCGCTTCATTACAAAAATCATGTTGGAAGTGGATTTATGACCTTTGGAAGAATAAGTGAGATATAGCCTATTTCATGTAGAAAATGATAGTTCAATATGACACCTGCTCTATAATAAATACTATATTGAATTTTGAAAATAGTCTTGTGCATGGTCTTCACCTTTTCCATGTGCTTCCAATTACACATGCAACCTGTGGATACCGCCATAAGCCACTGGTGCCATAAACACATGGACAACCCACCTAACTTTCATAAATGATTGAAGGCAACTATACACAGGTTCCCCACACCCAACTGCTATTTATTAATTTATTAGAGTAATCAATATTGATTTATGATGTAACTAATAATTTTCCCTTTACATAGAAATAGCTTTAATCTTATTAAATCAGAATGATTTAAACACTTTAACTTTGTGTTTTTATATACATATATACAGACTCAGAAGTAATACCCCCCCCCCCCCCATCCTCCCTGTTTGGAGCATAGGAAAAATTCAATAGCTCAAGTAAGTCCCACACTTCATTACTTTATAGATGTATTTCTATATTTCTCAATATTGAATGAATATGTTGTATTCATGCTAGGGTAATGTGATTACAATATATTTGTAATAGCATTACCATCCAGTCTTCTATTCCTTTATTATCTCATTAAAAAAAAAAAAAAAAAAAAAAAAGGGGGGGGGGGGGGGAAGAAGTGGTTGCCATGCCAATAGTCTCACTGAAGAGTCCACTAAACGAGGATTTTATTGGTATATAACTTCATTAGATAACAAACTTTGGCAAGTGTCCAAATTTCTAACAACCTTCTCAGTGCTTTGATTACATTAGCTATGGTACCATTCAGCATCCATAGGTTTATTTTGATTGAAACCTTTTTCTCTTGAACGAATGTCGCAGTATGAACACCACCTAAAACCTGGATTTTTAAATTTCTGAGCAATAAACGGGATGAAAACCGTAGACTAAAGAATGAAAATATGCACAAAATATAGTTTACAATTGCATGGGGGAGGGAGGTCTCAAAGAATTCCCCACAAGTGCATAAACCTCTTGGGAGGCTGATTAGACTTATTTGGTGATTTTACATTATATGTCTATGCAAAGCAAATAGTCTATTACTATCTGGATAACACAAATCAAATGGCAAATATGGACATTTGAAAATGGCCAAAAAGCTAAAAATGCTATATGTAAACAGTGGAAATAACATTGCTATTAGGAGGCATGAAGTCTTGTCATCACACACGTGTTCTCGTTCGCCCAGCCTACAACTCGCCACCCGGCAGAGCAGCTGCACATGTAAGCCTAATGCCCAGATTTTTGGTCATGTGATTGCCATGATGCAACGGGATCCAAGGGGTTAAAGGAAAGCCCAGGTCACAATATGACAATCACTGACAAGTACAGTCTCTGAGTAGCCTTCTGGGCCTCGCTTTGGTTCAGTTGCAGTTGGATGATATATGATAATTTATCCTAAACATGAACAGATCAGCATTCAAGCATTCAGTGCATGAATTCTACATAGAAGATCCACACTGCTATCCTCCCTCTCCCTACTGTGCACAAGACTGTCCCTATAAGTCTAAAGTAGATATCTTAACCCATTGGCGACGGGTGGCATGTACGCACATGCCATGGCATGGCGGGACCATCTGCCGGGGGCATGTACGCACATGCCATAGAGTATGCATGGACATGCCATGAGTTTTTTTTTGTTACAATCACGGCAAAAGATTATTTTTTTGCCAGTGAAAGTGTGATTAAGTCTGTTTTAACACTTTCTCATTTTTACCATGCAACAAACAAAAAAAATGCAACAAACCGACAATTTCAACTCCATGATGCCGCACACTGCTTATTTTAGTCGGACTATAGACCGAATAATGATCAACTATGGAGTCTATATAACAACAAAAATACCCTTCAGTCTCGATTTATCAGGAAGTTTGGCAAGTAGAGACTGTAAAAAATAATGAAAATTGAAAATACAACATATCTTCGTAGTATTACGAAGAAACGGCATGGGATGCTGGTATTTGGCATGAGTGGTCGCGCATGCTAGGGCGACGATATAAGCCCCCGGCAGCGAGGCCCCGGCCTCTATGAATGCTACCCGTCAATTATGGGTTAATTTCTTCAGACATGTTACAAATGATTCATCAATACTATATGAAGTGTCACATATCCCTTAACCCATTGGGTCTGGTTGCGTCACAGTAATCAAATCCCCAAAAATCTTGGCATTAAGCTTACATAAGTGGCCACTCTGCTTGTAGGCCAGGTGCATGCAAACACTATTTTCCAAGTTATTTATTCTTTTTACACATAAGCATTTTTAGCTATTTGGCCATTTTCCAATATCCATATTTGCCATTTGATTTGCACTATCCAGATGGTAAATAATTTTTTTTCTTTGCACAGACTCCAATCATCTCTCAAGGTAGTCTACTACTCTGGCCAATAAAACTATGTAACACTACGTAATTTATATAATTTTAAATATTTTTACATAATGGTCAATTTTCTGTAAAACAACCTGTGTCATCACTCACAGCACCAGGAGTACAATGCTGAGCATGGAAATGGGGTCCTCCGTGGAGCCAGTGCTTTTCCAGTCACCATTCGCAGTCATTTCATTCCACACTCATACATCAATGGGAATAATGCCAAATCACCAAATGAGTAAAATAAACCTCCCTATTGGTTTGTGCACTCCTGGTGGGTCTTTTCCGACACCACGGCCTTCAGCTCCAACACTCACAACAGCAGGTTCACATCACCTGGTCTACAGCCAGATTTTCTCCTGGCAGAATGTTCACATTACCATCCCTCAACCTGGATTTTTTCATGATGTGATGGTCATGTCACCCGGATCCAACGGGTTAATAGAAATATGGAGAATATAAGGACCTACGACACAAGCTCTTTTATTTGTCTATTTTTATGTTGTTTGAACTTTCCATATGCAAATAGTCTGACCCTATCACAGTGGCAAAGTACCACTGTTCCCATGTAAACAAATCAGTTATGTATGAGGAATCAGACAAGCATCCGCATACATTATACATTTACGACACTAAAGAAAAAAGAAATTTTTTTTTTTTTTTTTTAATTATCAATAGTAGTATTATAGATCCTCCATAGCACAAGATCAAGATGGAAGTAAGTCACACTACCATGAATGGAACATATACAGAAACCTTCAATTTCATGTGGAAATACAAAAACTGATGGAAAAAGTGCTTAACTCATAGGGTCTTCATACAGTTTATCCTTAAATTTAGGAAATTATGCATTCATTTATCCATTTCCTAAATATATGTTTGTATAAACTTACCATCAATGCAATATTCAAGGCCATCTTACGAACATCATCCCTGAGCTTGTGCTTTCCAATCTGACATAGTTTATCATAAAGCATCCCTTCCACTTTGGGATGCTCACTGTGCTTTAAGCCAGCCTCCCTGTACACCTGTGCAGATAAAAAGAACATATTAATAATCACTCAGGCTCAAAACTATTTACACTTTTATGTGCATGTGTGTGCAAATGTAAATATAAATATAAAGGCACATATACAATATATGTACATTAATAAGAAAAGCTTTGAGGCCTCTTCTGATAAATTATCAAATGTTAACCGAGCCATCTCCTATATTTTTATTGTTGTTTTATTTAAAAAATACAAACAAAGGCACCCGCCTTTACAACTGATGCAATGAGAATTAGGATAGGAATGCCACATCACATTTATATATACTTAATGTGTAATATTCCCATTATAAGTAAGATTTACTACCATATTTACCCTGTCTTATTACAAAAGATGATCAAAATAGGGTTTATTACAATTTAAATATGAATTCTATAGCCATCATTAACTTTGAGATGTGGCAACTTGGCTAATCATACTTTTTTTTTTTTTTGTGTGTGTGTGTGTGTGTGTGTGTGTCTAAGACAAATTTCAGAATCTCAGAACTTTTGTGAATACTGCCCCAGGTATTAAGCTCTGTTGAGTGTGTGACTTGTAGACCCAGCCCAGATGTGGATTCAAAACTGTTATTATCTCTTTGACTGCATAAGCATATTTTTTTGCCATTTTCCAAAGTTTATATTTATCTTCTACTTTGGATATAATGCATGAACCCCTTCCTGAATCTCCATGAAGTTTAGTCTTCTGCCAAGAGTTTTTTGCTTTCATGATGAGTCATTCCTGGCACCAGAGGTCTCAGCCAATTCTTTTATGATGGCACATCCTCTTTACTCCAGTCCTCAGTTATTTATTTATTTTATTTTTTTTTTGGTCATGTCACTTGGATCCAATGGGTTAACATTATAAAATAAAACAATCATTATCATATGAGTTACATTAGTTCTTCAAAACATGGGAAAGGGATAGTGTCCTAGAGATACATTCAGTTAATAACTGAACAAAAGGAGAAAAGCTAACTGGTTGTTATTGGAAAACCTAAATCTCAATAAAAAACATACCACTACTAACATTTCCGGATTTTCTACACTGAAATAACCAATATTTTTTAGGTAGACTTACCTGGCCTGTCATGATGACCGCCACCTGCTGGGAATTCCCATCTGGGTCATGCTCCATTCTCACAAAAGACTCCATGATGTCCAGTTGTATAAAGGTCAAGAGAACTGAGTAGCAACTAGCAAAGGCACCAGTTCATCATTCCTGTAAATTTAATCAGTATAAAGTACCTGTATAAGAAAAACACACACACACACACAGAAGTAGATTTATTATAAATACACATATAAAAAAATGATTTTTAAAAAACTTATTCAGATTTTTGTTTTATCAGCATAAAATATTATATACTCTATACAATAGTTAAAAAATATATTTTGGAGTGTTTCTACAGCATGTTGCATGATCTCTCACTTAGTTACCAAGTGTCTGAACCTGTCAAGCAACCCAGTAGCCATTGGCCAAGATTGCATGACCTCTGTCCTGACTCCTGTTCCTGTATATATCATTCTATGACATGGCCAGACTTGTGCCACTGTATAGTAGTTTGGGTGTTACAACTACTAATTCCTGAGCTAACTGCAAGAGCAGAGATGTGTAAATGACCACAAGGCCTAAAGTATCTGGCAGGAAGAGTGATCCAGTGTGTGAACATTTTAACAGATTTCCTTCAATTCTGGGACAGGATGGAGTGCTATATACAAACAGTATAAACTTGAGTTACAAGGAATAGTAGATAGAATAAAATCTCAGAGGAAAAATAGAATTATCAAAAGAGTATTTGGATAATCCAGGTAAGACTGAAAATCTGACTCCGAAGGTGCCTCAAAGAAGTGTTCCCACTCCAGCATTACAAAAATAATGTCCAACTTCTGCCACAAGTTTTTCAAAGCATAAAGGAGCAACAACTGATGGCTGTACTGCACACATTCTGAATCTTCTGGCTTATGATCTGGAAATTGGCAGTATTAAAGAGCTTGTGGTTTATATAGTAAATACTTTAGAAACAATCACTATGCTTCTGCAAGATACTGCCCGGAAGGTGGGCAATGTCTTGTTGTGTCTCAAGACAGGATGGAATATCATGTGTAACTGTCTGAAGATATATCTAACAAACTGGCCAGCTCTCATCAAAATTTGTGAATCTGACAGGGCGCAGATTGATGTTAGAGAGGTGTCTAACTTAACACTGAGGTGTTAAGCAGAGGACCTACTTGCATGACTAGAACCAATATCTGTGGCTTTGGACTAAGTACTGTGATAAATGTACAACTGCTGAAGCAGTGAATATATGGAAAGAATTAATCACAAATTTTTGCAATGACAGATGCAATAACTGTTTAGAAAAAGAGGTTTGGCAAAGTCATAACACAAGTGCAGAAGTGAATAATACAATGGACTATGACAATGAAAAGTTTCCCTCACTTGTCCCAGTCATCATGAAATTTCAAGCCAAAGCAGCTCCTTGTCGTGCAATTATATTTAGTAATTCTGTGACCAAGTGCATGCCAGCTGTTGAATGGTGGAGGTCACATTCAAATGTGTTGGAGAGTGGTGTAATTTCAGTAGCACAACTACTACTGTGTAGTGGCATCTTCATCAGGGCCTGAAAGTTTTTTCAAGCTATGGTACTGTACATTCAAAACTGAGAAACTGGCTGATAGAAAAATAATCAATATTGGTATTTTTGTTTAAAATCATGAATGCACACAAAATGGATATATTTGATGATACTAATAATCAGAATTAATAAAAGAACCAACTTTATTATCATAAGAATTAAAAATAAATAATACCTTCTAGTTCTAAATTTCAAAGAACTTGTAATTTGTTTTCATAAACTACTTTTCAAAAGGGGATAACAACTTTTCAAAGAAGAATGTTTTTCTAGTATAAAATCAATGTGCTTTTGCTTTAAATACAGGCTATAATAACTGTCAATGTTCTTTTGAAATTAAATAAATCAGGATATAAATAAAATAATAATATTATGAGTAAACCTCTTTGATTTCCTTTTTTTGAGAGCATGATAATTTTTTTAGAGTTGTATTGTAAAAAGAAGTGCTTTACTATTCTACTTCTCTGAAACAAGTACAGTTCATTACAAGTAAAATCCTTTGGTTTAACTTTTAATGGAATGTGGAAATTTTAGTT
>NC_051391.1:39997717-40015217 GCF_015228065.2 Penaeus monodon
TCAACATAAGCTGGACGAGTGATACATAGCTTTTCGTTTTCTATGAGATCATTTATAGTATTTAGGGAAGGGCAGACCGGATGAATGTGTTATACATTATTACAGCAATAACATGGACACTAAACGCAGTTTTTAATAGCAGTTGGTTAAAAGTCGCCTAATGTAAATACACCAAATACAAATAAGACAAATATAAGACTTTGCTGATTACTATAGGGTTGTCAGATTCCGACGTGTCAGGTACCACATCACCTGAACTTGGATACCACGGGTGACGCACAGGTAACCTATTCTTATTAGCATGATGACGCAAACTAAGCACACTGCAGTGGGAATATAAATAGCTTCTCTAAGAATGTCATTCTCCACATGTCTGAGTGGTCAAATAAACATCAACAGGAGACATAGTTTGCTTTCCTCTATGTTGCAGGAACTTTAGCTACTGTGACAAAGAGAGTGGTCACTCCGTCCTGGAGGCTGGTCTTGCATCTGTGCTCCAGCACAATCCTAGACGGAAGGTGAACACGGCCAACGTTAGGAGTTTCAAGATGACCTGGCTTAATGCCAGTTTTAGTTACCAGACCTCCCTCATGTCCAAGTTATCTTATGTGGTAACTTGGACAGGCTATCATCCTCACGGCACATACGCCATACACCTAGACAGAGATTGGCTCTTGAATTCTTTGGAAAGGCAGGTACTGCCGGTCTACTAACAATGAATGACAAGGGTCAGTCAAGAACATCTCAAACAGTCTTTTCCTAATCTTAATCAAGGTTATTACCCAGACTGTGCATTTGAATACCATGTTCTCCCAGAGCGAATTAAAGACGGCATAGAGGAACAATTACCATTTAGCCTCAGGTATTTTATGGAATTCCATATCCAATCATTTTCTGTCTAGAACTCTAAGATGAATATGCATTCCTGCAACTCATTAATCAGTCTTCGGTTGTCTGGGTAAAATTATACTGGACCAGCTCTAATAAAAATTGGGTTCTCCTGAAAATTGTAATAATCACACCATACAGTCTAACCACTACTGAGTAGTTTTATTTATCTTCTCTGAAGGCCTCTGAATTAGCAAGTCCTTAAGGAGACTCAGCTGAATCAAGGGAAAACTCTTGGCCTGGATAAGGAATTACCTCAAGAGCAGGTATGCTAAGGTCAGGTTCTAGAGCCATCATTTGTTATATGATATGAAAATGTGACACCTAAGGATGGGATCCTAAGTACAGCTTTGTTCACTGCATATCTCGATTTGACACCTCAACAAGGCGCAGGACCTCTTTTCTGAAGCAATTGTCCCATAATGACACCAAACCCTGTTTTTATGGTTCTCCAGGCAACAGGGCTCAAGTCTTACAGCTGGTTGTTCATGTGCATTTGTCTTTCACCTAGTTTGGCTAAGCCAATTCATCCTTCTCCCTTGCCCCTCATCCAGGGTTGCTAGCTAAGAACGAGTGTGGAGAGGCCACACTGTGGGACCTGTATTCATCCGGCCATGGCTCATGGACAACCACCACCATGGAAGGGCATCTTGTCTGTGGCTCAGGCTGGGTTAACTCCACTTCTGCCTGTCTCTCTACATAGTAAACTCAACTTTTCAGGTGGTTGGGAAAAGACTATCTGGATTAGGTCCCTCGTGCTCACCAAGTCTTTAGCTACACTTCATCACATGCAGTCGTTTAATGTGAAGTGAGTGCAAGTCAAGTGGACATCTGTTTGTAATTTGTCAAGTGGTACCCCATCTCATTTCTCCTTGGAAGACCTGAGCCAATGAAGTGGGCGGGATGAGAATAAGCTGAGGGTTATGTTCTCATAGAAGGTGGGGGCTGTGTTCTTACAGAGCCACAGCACTCACCCCGACTTGTATATAATGCAGTTCATAGTTTTATAGTATTTCTAATTGCATTTACACACACACACACACACACACACACACACACACACACACACACACACACACACACACACACACACACACATATATATATATATATATATATATATATATATATATATATATATATATATATATTCCTCCAGTGTAATTGCTACCCCTTTCTAAGCAGCTTACGAAGATGGCATTCGGTATTATATAAGACCTGTGCAAATGCATTTTTATGTATTTCTGATAGCACCTATTGCTTCTTCATTGCCCTCTCATCATCGTTTAAACCATGCCTTTTTCCAGTTTTCATTAAACGTCCTTCTGAATTCTGTTCAGTTCAGGGAGATTTGGAAAAATCAAGCCTCACCCTAAATTTGTGTAATATGCTCCAGATCTCTTTTTTAATTATTTAGAGCCACCTTGTCTAATAATCATAACAGAGCTTAATGGGGTGACCATATCACCTCTAGGCTTTCCAGCTTCCATGAAGTAAGTGATAGCCTTAACCGTCCCACCAGTCCAGCAGCAGTGCTCGGGGGCCCTCTCTGACACCTAGCATGAACTCCAGGAGGCAGTTCTGTAATGTGGCATCTGGTGCACCACAGTTTGTGTAAAAGAATTTTTCATAAACCGACTTTGTGGACTATCTTCCGTGCATGTAATGAGTATCATCACTGATAAATAAAGAGAATGCAGCAAAATATCGCCTGTTATTTGCCCTCTTGACAGAGATGCTGGCAAAGTGGCCTTATGATCGCGCCAGTATTCCTGATAACAAAGGGCAGCATGGTAATAACTCGTAGTAGGGGTTGTGAAGAAGTAAGCAAGCCGATGGAGTATGAAGTTGTGATAGAAGCCGGATTTTGTTTTGTTTTTTAATCGAGTTTGGGACTTAGTGCAAGAAAAGATCATAAAACAGTGCAAGGCGATGCAAGAAGAGACTGCAACAATCAATCCAGGCCATAAAAATAAGGGAAGGCAAATGCTCACTATGGGAAGAAATAAAAGAAAACGAAGAGGACTAAGAACAAATGAAAGTAGCTTTAGAAGGCAGACTGTGTGGCACTGATATTAAAATAAATGAGAAAACTAAACAGGTGCAAGAAAAAGACGATGGTGCAGTGAGGGCTTAAAAGGAAGAGAATTAATCTGGCTGAGGTACTAGGAGTGTAGGAGGGCATGGTGGGCACACTGTCTGAGAGATAGGTTGGTGATAGTCCTCTTCCACTAATTGTGGAGACCAGGCAACAAGTTACCGCTATTCACAGGAAGCAAACTTACAGGGTGCACCCCCTCACTGACCATGTTCAGCGAAATGTGGAGCATAGAGGAAGAAGCCACAGGATGTTGACAGAAAAATTTCACTTGAAAATTGTGTTGTACAGTTTGAGCTTTTGGCAGAAGTGCGAAACTGGCATGGTGCTGAGAAGTCTCTGCAGTTGGTCTCTGGCCTGAAAAGCAAGCCGTTTGAGGTGCTGCCATCAACCAGTTATGTAACAGGCTACATATGAACGTGTAAGTGCATCTTTGGGAAGGAGGTTTGGTCATCAGCACCAGGAGGTGGCAGGCAAGACAAAGATTCAAACTAGGAGGTCAGGAGGCAAATCTTTGCAGCACCTAACACAAGACTTGGAGTCACTGGCAAAGAGGGCACACCCGGCACAATTACACCTGAAGGCCGTCCACTCCCTACTGTGCCTTCTTGGGCACAAAAGGCAGAGCAGGGAGTAGGTGGCCTGGAAGTGCAACTGCCAGTGTATATAGCCGACCTGGAATAGGGTTGCTTGCTAGGGATAGATTACTTTGTGCAGACTCAGGCGTGCATAGACATTGGCAAAGGGACACTGGAAGTTGAGGACATGGAAATAACCAAGGATGAAGTACCAGAACACATGAGAGACCTCCTACAGCAGAGTATAGAGATCTTGACAGCCGTACAAACTAGTCATTTACATAGAATACTGTATGAGTATGTGTATAGCAGGGGATGTGCAGACCTGAAATACATAGGGTTAGCCAAGCATTGTATTCCTTAAGCGCACGCCCAGAAGGAAAGCCCCAACCAGGCACCAGGAGATGGAGTGGGTGGCGAGTTATTGGCACCTGAGATAATAGAAAGGTCAACAAGTCCCTGGTCCTTAGGAAGAAAGACAGGGCAACTAGATTCTGTGTGGACTATCGAGTACCCCCTACCACGCATAGCCGACACCGTGGACTCCTTAGCAGGCTACTTGGTTCTCCAATTTGGACATGAAGTCCAATTACCATTGGATGGAAATGTGGAAAAAGACAAAAAGAAGGTGGATATCTCGTTTGGCCGAGGCTTATGGCAGTTCTGAGTGATTTCCTACGAACATCATTAAACCTTTCAAAGGTTGATGGAGCAAGTGTTAAGTGAGATGCAGAGGGTAGTGCTCATGTTCCTGAATGACATCACTGTGTAAAGGAGCAACTTCGAAGAGAAGCTGGAGAAGCTGGAAACTGCTGCAGTGGATGAAGCAAGCTAACCTCAGTCCCAAATTGTACAGAAGTTCATGCTGAACGAGCAGGCCTACTGTGATACGCAAAAGGAATTACTGGCCACTGTGAGGAGATTTTCGCACTTCCACCCCTATCTATATGGAGTTCAGTTTGTTGCGCGCACAGACCATGTAGCACTCAAGTGGCTGAACACCCATTAAAAAGGGCAGCACGGACGACGGCTCTGAGGAATACAACTACTAAGTGGAGCACTGTCCAGGAAGGGTGCATGAGAATGTGGATGCCCTTAGTTGATGCTGCCTCTGTGAGCCGGACTGCAAGCATTGAGGAAAAGGGAAGTTATTGAACGAAGACGGGGTGTACCATGAGATCATGGATATCGGCATGAGAGTGTCCATTAAAGAAAAATTAAGAAGACAACAGAGAGAAAAGAGGCGCCTACGCTACCCCAAGAACTATGTTATTTACCTTGACCACGTTGATTTTTTTTTTTTATATAGTTCGCCATTGTTTAAAATATTTTCTTTGTATACAATATATTGAGGACAGTTTTTTTTAAGGGGGTGGGGGTAAAGGGTTTGAAGAAAAGGAGCTACAAAACTCGTTCTTGTGTCTACACAAACAAGGGGAACAGAAAGATCCCACGCAGTGACCACCACCGTGGCAAAGCTCCTAAGCATCTCTGTCTATTCTGTAATGTTAGCCGGCAAAGTATCCTTGTGTTCGCGCCTGATAACAAAAGGTATCCTAGTGAGCAGCAAGGTAATAACAGCCTGCAGTAGGGGCTGTCAAGAGGGTAGCAACCCAGTGGCGTGCCAGTATAAAGTCAGTCTATCCTGTTTCCCACTTTTAGAAATGGCTATTTACTCTATCATCCTTGTGTGGAACTACCAGGATATACGTCACTGTCCATATTGCACACTTTTCTGTTATAGTTCCCTAAAAGGCATATGCCCCATCACACTTATTTCCACATTTTTGTTTCGTCTGAATTTCGAAAGAATAAAAGACTCATGCCAACTTCACTGGCAGCATCCCAAAACCGTTAACAGGCAAATACATTAATGAAGTGATTTTATTTCACTAGTGCATTCAAGTACAAGAATGTAAACTCTGTTGTTAAATGTATTGAAAAAGTTCAAATAAATTTTCCCATATATATATTTTAATATTTAAAATCAAATGCATAAAGAAACAGACATTCCCTATACAAATACCCTAATCGAATGTTCATGCCCTCACTTACAGAATACACTCACTAAGGGAAAAAAAAAAAAAAAAATAAAACCATATAATCGTCTGTTGCTTATATTTGCCTTCCCCTTTGCATATTCATTTACAAAATAATTACCGTCTTGACGTAATAGTTTGCTCGCTGTGTGTGTGTCTGTGTCAATGAAGCATCTGTGTAACATATATAATTAACTTCTAAGTAATTGAAACGGAATTGTACATCGTCAACTTATTTGAAAAAAAAACAGCTTATATTCTCCCGCTCAGACAAAATAGCGTGGGAAAACATGTTATGATACTTTTCGCCAAAAAGGTTTGTCCTCTCAAAAGTATGTATACTTAATGTAAAGGACATGCGATATTATTGTTTAGTAACTGCCGGACGTGTAAGAATTAACTTTTTTTTTTTAATTGCATGATTAATAATATTTTATATTAAACAACAGCTTTATGACAAAACAAGGGAAACAAATATGTAAGGAACATTTGTATCCGCTCTTTAGACAGACATTTAGGTTTACTGTAAATGTTATGGAAAGAGTGATGGAAGTATAGGCATATCGTATATCTATATACTTTTATATTTATTTCATCTATCAATTCAATTATTATTACCGAATATTAAACTATATTTGACAAAATTTGCTTGAACTGCTTTTACATTGTTTATTTAAGAAGAAAGTTTATATTATATTTCTCGCCTCTTTTTACTCGCAATTTTTTGCCGTGTCTTCTTTGTCCTTCTTGTGTCCAAAATTATAAAGTCATCTTTGTCTACCTACACCCTTCCTGTTAAACATCATTATCATGTCACCTCTTTTTCTTCTTTCTTCCAAAGTAGTAAGACCTATTTTTTGTAGTCTTTCTTCGTACCTCATATCTATTAGAGTAGGTGCCCATCGTGTGGCTGCTGTTTGAACTTATTCTAGTTTATCTATATCCTTTTCTAAGTGTGGACTCCATACCACTGTGCACTGGCATGAGACATAGTCCATTATCCTTTTTTTTTGGCAATTGCGTGTCTGCAAACATATTCAGATAACTACCTTGGCTTATGTTTGACCCTAAATCATTTATGAAAATAAACATAATCGGCGCCAAGACCGATCCTTGAGGTACTCCGCTTGTTACTCGTCGCCATGTAGAGTGCTTCCCTCTACTTACGGTTCTCATCTTTCATAAAGAAAGTCTTCCGTCCATTCGAGGAGGTTTGCCTTTCACTTTCACCTAGGTGTTCTAATTTCCATAATAGTCTTTTAAAAGACACCTTATCAAATGCCTTCTTAAAGTTTAAGTATACACAATCCACCCAGCCGTCTCTTTTTTGTAGTATTTCAGAAACTCTATTATGGAAACAGAGGAGATTTGCTACGCATGCCTTTCCTTCCCTAAAACCAAATTGCTTATTTGATATCATAACGTATTTTTAAAGCACTTCAACCCACTGTTTTCCTAACTATCCTTTCTAATCAGCTTGCATAGAGGGTTTTGTTTGTTGCCCTTCTTGTATAAAGGTGTAACATTGTCAAGTTTCCAATGTTTTGGTAGTTTTCCATGTCTCACTGAATTCTGGAATATCAACAATAACGGATACATAATTCTTCGCGGCACATTCCCTCAGAACCCAGTTAGATACTAATTTCTTCCTACTTTATACCTTTCATACGCTGCCTGAGATAAATGTCTTCTGAACCTTTTCCAAAGGAGCTATTTATTTTCTCTCGTTTTCTTGCATTCATCATTAAATCACTTTTAGTCATTTCTTGCTTCAGTTTTTAATCTTGATACAAACATTTTTACTCCTTGTTTATAAACGGTCAATCTATCTCTTTTATGCTGGTATGGTCTGTTACATTCTAGAAGAGACAAAATTCATTTATGACTAGTAATCTTGTATTCCACGAATCTGGCTGAGCTCTGGGATCGAACCTTTCCAAGTCAATTTTAAAATCCCGTTACAAGAATTTCTTTTGTATTAGTTTCCGCAAGTTGTAGCACTTTAACGTTTCTTGAATAAGTTTTTGGTAATTTTCTTGTGACCACACCGATGTATGAGGTGCCATGTGCACTGTGGTTATTAATATATTTATTCTGTTTGTTTCTACCTCAGTTGCCTTTAGTTCTCCTTTGTAATAATTTCTTTCCTTGTTAATATTGCAACGCCCCTTCATTTCCATTTGCCCTATCTTTTCTCCAAATATTGTAGTCTCTGAGTCCTAATGTTACATCGTCTACGGAGGGATCCACTTTGGATTCAGTGATGCATATTACATCTGGTTTATTACTTTCAGTAATTGCACCTGGTTCTAGTAACGTCGAACATAAACCACCTATTTTTGTATAAACTATTTCTACATAATTTTTAGGTATTCCTTTTGGCAGCAAGGCTAATGACTGTCTGTCTCCATTTTGGTTCCGATAGTAAACTTGTTTTGCTTGGAGGCCTCTCACCCTCCAAATTAACATTTTCCCCCCAGTATTTCTCTGTTATCATTGGTCATATTTTCTCTTATCCACATTTTCTTATATCCTTCGTGTGTGCCCAAGACTTTAGATTTCTTAATTATATCAGTTACCATTTGCTTATTCATGAATATCGCCTTTAAAGGGCGTTTCTTTCCCTTTTCGAATAATCCCAACCTCATGTGGGCTATGATATTCTGCTCCATGAATTCGGGATTTATGACCTTGAGAATGTTGACAATCAATTTCTCACCTTCGTTGTATCGCTCGATTCCATCTTCTACAACTTTTTCTTCATGTCCCAATATGACTATGTCCTTGTTTATCATCAGCCAAATTTGCAATGTTCCTTGTGTGTTGCCTAAGGTGTGAGAAATTAATATTTCCTTACCTTCTCTGCAAGCTGTGTTTTGATTTCCTCTTTTGTGATCTTGATATTTTTTTCTATTTCATTTGCAGATTCCGTTACTTTACATACATCGGTATATATAGGTGTAATTTTTTTTTTTTTTTTTTTGCCTCTTCCGTTATTTGAAACTGGCTGCTTAATAAATTACTTTCAATCTGCTAAACAGTTTCCTGCTTTTTGGTTACTTCATCAACTTTTTCATGCAGATTATTTGCCTCGATTTGACTACTGTTGCCAATCTTGGTTTTTACTTCTTCCACCTTTTCTTTGAGTTATTTGCTTTTAATGCCAGACTTTTCAGTATTCCCTCTCTGAATGATTGTGTTTCACCAATTCCTTCAAATTTACGTTTTCTGCTACCAAGTTGTCTACCTTGGCTTCAAGCAATTCTATCTGCTGCTTCGTTAGCTTAATTTTCCTGGTTTGAATGGTTACCCATGAAACAAACATAAAAACAGAGTTGTACTCACGGCAGTTGTCTCTATGTGTGAAAATGATTACCGTGCAGTATACGCGCCTCCTTCTCCTTCACTCTCACTTCCCGGTTCACAATGCCTCACTATATTTATTTTTTCGCTTATTCGTTTACTTTATATCCCAAATTATTCTTTCAACTTTAACCGTACACATTTACAGAACCCATAGCTAGCAGACTTAGACCACCCACTCCATGATCTTCATCGTATTTAACAACATGTAAGAGCTGTATTTCACTGGTGCGATGCACAGTACTGTGTGTGTGTGTGTGTGTGTGTAAATACACACGTACCACGTACTCGCTCCAAGAGCATCACAACATGAAAACTACAATTAAGTATCATGCTGTGACCACGGCGGCTCAAACATGAACCTACCGTAAAAAAAAAAAAAAAAAAAAAAAAAAAAAAAAAAAAAAAAAAAAAAAAAATATATATATATATATATATACACATATATATATATATATATATATATATATATATATATATATATATATATATATATTTAGATGTGTGTGTGTGTGTGTGTATACATATATATATATATATATATATATATATATATATATATATATATATATAAACATATATACACACACACGGGGTATACCTATGTCGAAATCCTGGACGAGATGTTTATACCATCGGTGAGGACCATGGTGTTCTCGAACCGAAGCCATTTTATCTTGTCCATTATAACAGCCCCATCCACAAGAGCAGTGTCGTGAAAGCGTGGTTTCGGCAACACCCCGAGATTACACTGTGCCCCATCCACCCAAATCGCCAGATCTCAGTCTCATGGAGAATATTTGGCCAGCCAAGGGTAGAGACTTCCCCCCCAGATCATGCCTGCAATCGTCATAGGAGTGATTGCACTCTGCAGACAAACGCTAGTTAATGACGGCGATAGTGACACACACACACATATATACACACTATACACAACATCCAAAATGTGGCAGTCCGCACATCTGTGCCAATAAACATCCGGAAGGTGGTGCTCCACACATCTGTGCCTGGCTGACCAAAGGCTGCGCCTTCCTGTTGCAACCCTCCTGAGTCTACTGTAGCAACACGACCCCGCAACCTGAATTTCAGCATAGTTTTCCAGGTTGGGTCACATCGGGTCCACAGCCATGTCCGCGCTCATTGGACATTGGGCTGTATGTATGTATTTCGAGGTTAATGGGGTGTAAAGGTTTAGGTGTAGATTCCCTTGTTTTCCTTTGCCTCTATGAACCACGAACACGTTCATGAGTCGCGAAGCACGATTCAGTTGGGGTCAGCTTTAGTGTGATGAGTTACTTGGTTCTGCCAAGTGGCCCATCATTTATTTATTATATCAGTTTAAACTTTGAGTTACTAATGAATTTACAGTGCCACCTTTCAGAGCCAGAAAGGCAATATCTCTCCCTCTGGTTCTGGCAAGGCAACACTGCTTTTGTTGGTGACTGTACATTTATATATATATATATATATATATATATATATATATATATATATATATATATATATAGATAGATAGATAGATAGATAGGTAGATAGATATAGATATATACATATATGTATATATAAATATATATGCACATACACACACACACACACACACATACATATGTATATATATACTTATATGTATATATATTTTTGTGTGTACAAAAAGTGCTGTGAGCTCGACCTGATATTGGTATCCCTGACAGGGGTGTCACTTGGGGGAGGAGGGCCCCCCAAAGGGCCAAAATTTTCAACTTTTTTGCTAGTGACACCCATATAGAACCGGTTATAGAATAACTATTTTTTCCCACTCGGCTACATTTAAAATTTAGGGGTTTGAAATATATAATGCTATTAATGAGCCTACGTGGTATTGTAGCAGCACAACTCTGCAACCTGAAGTTCAGTGTAGTTTCCCAGGTTGGGTCATACCCGGTCCACAGCCATGTCCTCGCACATTGGGCAGTGGGCTCCCCTCGTTCCCTGCCCGCTTACACAACACAACACATGTGTATTTAAGTCACAGAATCTGGAATCGAGATCAGCATTCCCTGATCCTTTAGACGACCACCACAACAGCAGCAGCATCACAATGACTGCCCAGTCCTTAGCCAGACTGGGGAGCCTACCGGTTCCCGATTGATCTCTAGCTTCACCAGCACCCAGCAATACCTGTGAGCACTCACACCCGCACAATCACTCTAAAGAGATATAGCCCAGTTAAATTGTAGATGCTAACCAGCATCCACTATACTGGTGACCCCGGAGTGACATATCATGGTATTCCACTCACTTGGTTAGCTCAGTCTCTAGAGGGGAAGTACCTCTAGCAGCACGACCCTGCAACATGAATTTCAGCATAGTTTCCCAGGTTGGGCCACACCTGGTTCACAGCCATGTCTTTACTCATTGGGCAGTGGGCTCCCCCCATTCCCTGCCCGCTTATACAGCACATGTGTACTTCATCAGCAAAATCCAGAATCAGAATTCCCTGATTCTCCAGACGACCACCACAACAGCACACAACTGGGGACAATCGGCTCCTGAGCACAATCATCCCTGTGCCATAATTGCTAGGGCATCGAGGATATGGCAATTGTAGGTATGATCTTGGGGGAAGTCTCTGAGCATGGCTGCCCAAACATTCTCAATAAGACTTAGATCTGGCGATTTGGCTCAGGGAAAACCATGGTCCTCACCAATGGTGGGAACATCTCATCCAGGATTGCCATATAGGTATACCCCATAAATCTGCTGGGCTTGACTTCCGTTAACTCCCTGATATCTCTGCTGTGCATCCACCTAATTTTGCCCAGCAATTTCTGACAGTTTGTGTGCTGAACAAAAGGAGTTCATATCTCTTGTAGTAGTTACAAATTGTTAAATAATAATCATAATGAAAATACATAACTAAGAAAAAAAATATTCATGGTAAACAGACAAAGCCAACTGGCAAGCCTGTAAGAATGCCTCGTCCACTGTCTTAGATGCAGTGACCCTCACAGAGTGGAAATGTGGAACTGCTTGAAGCCAGACTTATCAATGCCATAAATCAAGCAGCCTCACAGACCATACCTAAAACTTAATGAAGTCAACCACAGAGTGAACATGTGCAGAAAACAATTCCGAAGACAAAGAACCCCTGACAACTTAGCCCTCCTAAGGGAAGTTGTCAGGGATACCAAGGAAACTGCGAAAAGAGTCAGGCAGGAAAAGTGGCTGGAATGGTGAGAGTCCTTTGACCACCGAACCACCCCTACAGAGCTGCGGCAACGGGTCAGCCGAGCTACCAGCTGCTCAGCCCTGAGGTGCACACACCACAACCTTCAATCAGAGGCAGACAGACTGCTGAACGAGTTCTCTGCAAGAACAAGCAGGAACAGTCATCCAGTCAAACTGAGGGCAAACCAAGAATACCTACAACCAGGCAGATTTGCTCATATCAGAGAATGGCTAGCTGAACCCAATAGCTCAGATGTTATCTTTTCTCTGATGGAACTAAAACCCTATAAAGCAGTTCTGACTCACACCCCATCACTTCCCATCTAGGACTGGCGAGTGAGCTTGCATTCCTGCAACTCATCATGTCCTGGAAAACTTCCACTCTACCCCAGAGCTGGAAGATTGCTACCATAGTTCCCATCCCAAAACCAAAAGAACCAGGGAATAACTACCCCATCTCTCTCCTCAACTGTCTGGGCAAGACGGCTGAGGGGATGGTATTAAACTGACTCCAATGGAAAATGGGACCTCTAAGAGGCGTGAGCACAGTACACAGCATAGCCACACTCTTAAGCACAATTAGCACTGTCAGATCTGTGATAGTACTCCTAGACCTGGAGAAGGCTTTTGAATTAGCAAGACCTCTCACTATTGAGGAGACCCTGATCGAGGAGCGAATTAGAGGAAAGCTCTTGGCCTGTATAGGTGACTATTTCAGGAACAGAACAGCCAAAGTCAGATTCCAAGGTCACCTATCACAGCACATGCCACTAGAAAATGGAATACGACAGGGTGGGATCCTCAGTCCAGCCCTTTTCAACACCCTAATGTCCTGTATCCTCAACATACACCTCCTAGTGGAGTGCCATCTCCACTGGACCACACTGCCTAGCTATGGCCCAGCGCTGTCTGGACCTTGTATCTGAGGGGTGTTGTAGGACAGGACTAAAAATTTCATCATCCAAATAAAAAAAACAGTGCTCTGAGACACAATGTTCAAGGCACAAGTCTGAGTATCCAGGGAATGGACACTTGAGTGAGTCCAGGTCTTGCAATACTTGGGGTAAGGAGTGACCAGACCCTCTCCTTCCATGGAGGTAAACCTTCTCCCCCTGGACCCATGAACTGATCTAATGTCAGCACAGTTCCTTGCAAAGGCCATCCAGGCACCCAGGAACACAAGCATGAGACAAAAAAAAAAAAATAAAAACTGTCATGCAAACAACTGGCTGTGATACTGCTTTAATGGCGTAACTCTTTATTGCTAAGAGTACCACACAGTATGGGAACACAAGAGACGATGTCTAAGCAGGGTCACGTGTCAACCCGCCCGGAGGAGGCGGGTTTGACTAAACTTCACATTCTTCATTATAGAACATTATCTGAGCGTTACAAAGATTATATAGATGCGTGTGTGTGTGTGTGTGTGTGTGTGTGTGTGTGTGTGTGTGTGTGTGTGTGTGTGTGCGTGCGTGTGTGTACGTGCGTGTGTGTAAGCATGTGTGTGTGTGTGTGTACATATATATATATATATATATATATATATATATATATATATATATATATATATATATATATATATATATTACACACATTACACTGCTCAGCATACCAGGCAAAGTTCTTGCCCACATTCTTCTGAAACGGATCTGCAACCACCTACTGAGGCATCAGAGACCGGAGCAGTCTGGATTTACTCCTGGCAAGTCCACAACAGACCGAATGCTAATGCTTCGAGTAATTGTGGAACTCCGTCGTGAGTTTGGTCATGGGTTGCTTGCAACCTACATCGACCTCAAGAAGGCATTTGACTCAGTGCATAGTGAATCGCTATGGGAGATCCTGAGACTCAGGAGTATTTAAAGTGCTGTAAAGTGTGGTGGGGGTCTGTCGAACTGTTAATTCAGGGGAGAGGGAAGGCTGTGTCCTTGCACCAACACTTTTCACCACCTGTATGGACTGGATAATGGGCAGAGCTACTAGTCAAAGTCAGTGTGGAGCAACACTAAGCAATATCAAGGTCTCAGACCTTGACTTTGCCGATGATGTTGCTCCCCTATCTGAGTCCTTGGAGTCACTGGTGGCGGCTCTTGACGCATTTAGCAATGAGGCGAAGCCCTTAGGCCTAGAGATCTCTTGGACCAAGACCAAAATTCAGGACTTTGGGGGCCTGTTAGGGGAATCCGTTCAGTTGATCCATGCTTGCGGCGAAGACGTTGAAGTTACAGAGGGTTTTACATACATTGGTAGTGTACCCATATCTCTGGGCTGTCAGACCAAGAAGTCAATAGACAGATTGGTCTAGCAGCAGGAGCCATGAACTCGATCAACAAGAGCATTTGGAGATGTCGGTACCTATGCAGAAGGACCAAGCTGCGTGTCTTCAAGGCCTTGATACTGCCAGTTTTGCTCTATGGAAACGAAATCTGGACGCTATACAGTGTCTTGGAGTCTCGCCTTGATGCCTTTTGTAACAAGTCCCTTCGCCGGATCATGGGGTACAGTTGGCAGGACCACATGCCCAACCGGCGGTTACACCGTAAGACTGGCATGGGACCTGTTACTTACATAATCCGGGATCGCCAACTCAGGCTATATGGGCACCTAGCTCGTTTCCCTGTGGACGACCCTGGCCACCAGGTTGTATCTTTGCGAGACAAACCCTGGGTGGAGAAGGCCTGTGGGACGACCCAGGAGGTCATGGCTTAGGCAGCTCGACGAAACTGTCACGAGGAATTAGAGATGGGCCGTGGGCCTGCCTGTTGACTCGCCTCGAGGGATCCTCGTGGCTGGAAGCGAGGGGTGGATGCGTCCATGCGCCCCCCTTCGCCGTTAGCCCTTTTCTATTCAAAATATTTGTCTAAACTGAATCTCCGGCGAGTTCACCAACACCGTGCATGAAAATCCACCCCCATATATTACAGGTCACATGGCCACCCCCGCCGTTTCATAGATATTTCGTCTGTCACATTTAAAAAGTAAATGATGACAGATAATCAGAACATCAGATATGACGGATAGGGCACTACCATCTATAAACGTATAGCTGCTGGGCGAACTGGAGGCGGTGTTGAGAATGTCGTTTTTCAACCTCTCTTTGACAACGTTCTATGATGAATATCATCTGCATGTAATCGTTTTCTTCACCGTACAGCTTGTTAGCAGGAGCTGTAGGTTGCATTGGTGAAGGGGAATCCGGAACGAGGGCAGTCGTTCAGGGTGGCCTTCCTCCTCCCACATTATTCACCTGTATACCATCGAACGGGAGACAACCGGCTCTGGTTATTTCACTGGGAGAGAAATTACTTTCCCACATCCCAATGATGCGGCTTCTGTTTGCAGTTTCAGAATGCCTAGCGTCCATCTTGAAAAAGGTGTCAGCTTGGCACCTGCTTTCACTCGGATTTCCCATATGCCATTATGGCGTCATATACCATCGGACATATTTTCTTATTTAGCAGCGGAATGAATATTCAGGAATTTAATTGATAAAGATTTATCATTAGAGTATGAAATATACAATTTTTTTAGATGGTTTTTAAAATAACTCATGTTCAAGGTGGACAAACAAGCGTTTAGATAACTTTTCACATATCGGGAAATGAGTATTTCTATCGTAAACACATCAAGATAATGTATCAATGCTTCTACATACACTGGCAAGATTAAATTTCCTTTTGTCAGAATGAGTAAGACTTTTGTTTCAAGATGTCAGATGTTATACAGCACAAGTATTGGGATCAAAGTTTTAGACTTATTTTTCACCCTCCTTGGAACCACTCAGCTAGTAGTTGCTCGAGTTGAAACAAGCCAATGTGTAATTTCTTGCTCAGCTGATTTAAAGCGACTCCACAGGTAAACGTCACGACTCACGGAATAATAATAGCGAAAACTGTGATCAGACACCCACACCCGCACACGCACACGCACATGCACACGCACACGCACACGCACACACACACACACACACACACACACACACATATACATATATATGTGTGTGTATATATATATATATACCTGCGTTACGAGCTCCTGGAGTTTAATGGATCTGCGGCGTCTCGGGGGGGGGGGGGGCAACTCGGGGCGTCTCGGTAGGCAACGCCCGTCCACATCATGGACGGCTTAACACCTGCTCTAATGAACATCCGGTCCGCAGGCCTATGCCGATCTTCGATGACGTCCTTCCCAAGGCATCCTAAGGTGACTGGAACTGTAGCAGGATCTTCCTTCGGTGCTGTGTCGGTCCGACTGCAATATATAGTCGGGGAACCAGATCATACATGGAAGGGCCAGAGTAAGAGAAAAAGAAAGGCAACAGAGAAGAGGGGGTGTTAACTACCACTTGCCGGTGATTTATAAAAGATTTGCGGTTTTTAATGTTGGTTTTTAAATTATTTTCGTCTTTTTTTTTTGTGTTTTATTTTCACAAAGATAAAGAAGAAAATAGAAGAGGGAGACGTCAGTAGCGATCCACATGGACCTGACTTGAACTACCAACCGTCTCTGATAGATATGAGAGTAGCTAAGGGAAACGACCTCGGCAATCCGCGAGGATCTACTTGAACCACAGTTGTCACACACAGAAGAAATAGTTGTAACTTGTACATCATGTACGAGCCACTCATCATGACAGACAAAATTGCGGGCTAAAGAGATACACCATAAATCTTTACGCCGGCACTATGACAGCAGCCAACCCTATTAATGAAAAGGTTCAGAATCTTTTGTCCTGCGTGTGTGAGTGAGGTGAATGTGTGTGTGTGTGTGTGTGAGTGACAGCTAGCATGAATGAGAGGAAAAGCGAGAGTGACCTCACACAGAGAATGAATCACAAACACAAATATTAATGTTCACTATAACAAAACTGAAGTAAAATAGCAATGCTAACTATTTAAAATTATTTCAATTACCACATTGAATTCAACATTTAATGATATGTGACAGAATGTATGCATGAATGAATGGTGACATGAAAAAATATTCGCAAGCTATTTAACAAGCAAATCTTCTCGGGGTCAGAAATCTGAACTGCCGAGGTACATGTCTAGCTATTGCATGTCAGACCTCATTAAAACTCATTAACGGGGGGATCCTATACCCAAATGCCATATATGACGGAGGCGACTCGAGCCAGGGAATATAAATAACCTGCTCTCTTCTGCGTATCTGTGATGGGCGCGTCGCAAAATTCCCTAAGTATATATAAATTTTCACGAATCACACAAACGCTTGGGGTGTAGCCAAAACATGCAAGCGACTTGAGGAGGGTGAGAAAGGTGTGATTAATAAGTGAATAATGATTCTAGCTTAAACCCTAGTCCTAC
>NC_051391.1:40022717-40026623 GCF_015228065.2 Penaeus monodon
AAAAAGGGAGCAGCTGTGCATAAGTCTCCCCTGCCAGCTCATAGCCTCTCCATCAAGACTTCTCATGGCAGCCATGGAAACTAGGTACCTTGTGGTCCTAGGCTAAACTGTGGAGGCTCTTGCAGCAACAGGAGGCACTAAAGGTAGGAGTCATGGCCCACCGGCTTGTGGACACACCCTGGTTTCGTACTATCTCCTACCCCCTTGTCCCTTGAGGTTAGTGGGTGGCTGGCGTTGCCAGTCCGCCTCCACAAGAGATGGTGCTGGGAGGAGGGCAAACTTCCTTCTTACCCAGCAAGTAAGGTAGGTCCCTCTGGGACTCAGTCTGGGAACTGGGGTTACTCGTCCCGTCTGCGTCCTGGCGGCCGCCAGCCTGTCGAGAGGCATGTGGGACAAAGCCCATCCGGTACCCACACGAGTGAATTAGGGGGCCTGCAGCCAGCCAACCCTCGCTATATAGGGCAACGTCGGTGGGGGTGGCAGAGGTGGCGTCCACCCGAAATGACTGCCTGAGATTAAACATCAGGCGGGCTGTCCGCTTTTTGCAAAAGGACGATAGGTTACCACTACTGTCGAGGGAGCTAAAGCAGCTGAGGGTTGAGGTGGCTTGTCTATCGAATGGGAGAAGACCTGGCAGCGGCATTAGTGTAGGTGGCTACACTTATTACTGGTCGGGCCGCAACGATGGTCACCATCTCCAGGGAGTAGCCATTGCCATATCCAGCAGACTTCAACCCTCGGTAGAAGAGGTCACTTCAGGCGATGTACGTATAATGGTATTGAGACTGAAGTTTATATTTGGCTTCATGTCTCTTATTGCTATGTATGAATCTACTGATGTTTATGAACTTGATGTGAAAGAGATGTTTTACACCCTACTTGCATCTGTGACAGACAGATGTTCTTGGCGAGATATTCGTATTGTTCTGGGTGACTTCAATGCAGTATCTGACTGCAACCGAACTAGCTATGAGATGTCTGATGCTGGCAGTGAGAATATCCTCCTCTGCTAGGTCCTAGAGTATGTCTAGCTCTTGGTATCAGTGTTTTGACACACATCATTGAGCTTGTTACAGTGGCACAGGCACTGTGGCCAAGGAGATCAGTCACATCCTCGTCAGCACTCACTGGAGGATCCTCCAGAACTGCAGGAAGCATTGGAGGGCTGAGTTCTGTGGAACTGATCATAGTTCAGTTGTGGCTACTCTCTGGGTCCACTTTAGAAGTCCCCGTCATTCAAATGAACACCTTAGAGTGTTTCATATGGACAGATTAAGGAATGGGGTGTGCCAGGGGGTTTGTTGAGGCTATCTCTGGTCGTTTCGCAGCACTCTGGGGCTTGACAGACCCTGAATTCCTGTGGGACACCTTCAAACGTGAAACACTCGATGTAGCCCAAGAATCGATTGGTGTATGCCCAAGATCAAGACAGAATTTCATCTCACAGGAGACACTGGAAGCCATAGATGCTTGTTGCACAGCTCGTGACTTGCATCGTTCCATGATGCCCAGGACTACGTTACTGCTGAGAAGGGACAAGGAACAGTTTATCAGGAATCTTGCTGGGAAGGTTGAAAGCCATTTCCTAGTAAATGACCTTCATCCTGCTTACCAAGCCCTCAGAAAGCTGAACTCCAAGTCCTCCTCACAGACAACTGCAGTCTGCTCAGAAGTGGCCAGATAATCTCAGATCCTGTTGGGGTATGGGTGCACTGGGCTGAGTATTTTGAGCAGTTGTACCAGGGTGATCCACGCATTAACATGAATGCGGGTAGTGTCGAGATTCCTTTGCCAGTGGTAAAGCAGCGGGTATCTACGGCATCCCAGTTGAACTGTTAAAGGCTGGTCGAGAATCTATGGCAAGGGGCTTGCATGCTGCCCTGTCTGCCATCTGGCAGACTGGTACCATTTAGAAGACATTGCAAATCACTTTGGGAGATCCTGAGACTAAGAGGAATTTCAGCAAGGATAATTGGATTAATAGCAAGCCTGTATACTGGCACTGAAAGCGCTGTAAAATGTGGTGGGGGCCTGTTAAACTTCTTCCGGTTAGTTCAGGAGTGAGGCAAGGCTGTGTTCTTACACCAACACTTTTGAATTCTGGCATGGACTGTATATTAGGTAGAGCTACTGTCCAAAGTTACTGTGGATCAATTCTGGGCAATATTAAGGTTACAGACCTTGACTTTGCTGACGTTGCTATTCTTTCCGAGTCTCTGGAAAACCTGGTGATGGCTCTTGATGCATTTAGCAATGAAGCAAACCCCTGGGCTAAAGGTCTCCTGGATGAAGACCAAGATTCAGGACTTTGAGACGTGCTAGACCCTTTTCAATCGGTATGCGATTGTGGTGAGAACATCGAGGTCATAGAGTTTTATATACCTTGGTAGGGCAGTTCATGACTCTGGGCTGTCAGACCAGGAAGTCTGTAGACAGGTTGGCCTGGCAGCAGGGGGTATGAAATCTCTTGACAAGAGTACTTGGAAATGATGGTACCTGTGTGGAAGGACCAAGCTATGTGCTTCAAGGACTTGATACTGCCAATTTTTCTATACAGTAGTGAAACTTGGACGATGTCTTGTGCTTTGGAATCTTGTCTTGATGCCATTTATAACAGGTTCTTGTGCCGGATCATGGGGTACAGTTATCGGGACCGTGTGCCCAACCAACGGTTTCACCGTACTGTTACTTGCACAATCTGCGATCGCCAACTCATGCTATATGGCCACCTGGCTCGTTTACCAAAGGATGATCCTGCCTACCAGGTTAAGAGACCTGTGGAACGACCTAGGAATTTGTGGCTTAGGCGGATCGATCACACTTGTCGTTAAGAGCTAGAGATGGGCCGGGTCCCTGCCTGGCTCACCACGAGGGACCATCGTTGGTGGAAACGAAGGATGGATGTAACTAAGTTCCCCCGCCGGGGTTACTTCCCAGTGATATACATATATACAGTTTTTTCTTAGCTTTAACCCATTCTTATATGGGGTTGCCATGATCTGGTTCTGGCAGATATCTTTTATGGCCAGATGCCCTTCCTGAAGACAACCCTCTCTATTTACCTGGGCTTGGGACCGGCACTGACTTGGGCTGGCTTGCCCATTCAGTGGCTAGGAAGGAAATCGAGGTGATGTTCCTAGCTCAAGGGGCCAATGTGCTGGGCCGGGGAAATCAAAATCTCGAACCAGATTTCCATTTTACGTCTTGAGTCCGATCTTAACCCCTTTGGGCCCCCACGCCTATAAATATTTTATATATATATATATATATATATATATATATATATATATATATAAAAAGTAATATATATATATATATATATATATATATTTTATAATAATAGATAATAGAAGAAGATATAGAATTTTATTTTTAAATTTATAAAAAGATGAATTTGATATTATTAATTAAACAATAATATATATTATAATAAAATTATATTAAATATATATTTAAAAATATAATTTTTAAAAGTACAATGAATGGTTTATATTATAATATATATTGCATAATGTAAGTAAAATTAATTTATGCAGTATATAAAAAATAGTAGGGTTTTATGTATGTATATTATATGTGTATATCTTATATATATATATATTATTTATTAATTATTTTATATAATATAATATAGTATTATGGAAGAAAATCCTAAAATGTAAAAACAGTTTTTTCATTGTGGGGTTTTTTTTCCCTAGTATTATATCTAATTTATATCTTTACTATTATCTATCTATCTTTTAAAAAAAAATTTTTTTTAAAAAAATAAAATATAAAAAAAAAAATATATAAATTTAAAAATATAATTTTATAAATTTTATTTAAAATATAAAATAATATTAAAAAAATAAAAAAAAAAAAAAAAAAAATTTTTTTTTTTTTTTTTTTTTTTTTTTTTTTTTTATA
>NC_051391.1:40026723-40034628 GCF_015228065.2 Penaeus monodon
GTTCCTTTTCCTCTGGCTGTGATAATTTGGGGGATCGCCTTTTTTCATGCGGATGTTCCCCAAGCTTGCCTTTTAAAACGTGAGGGCGAGATTTTTGAAAAGGGACATAGAGTTCCTTAAATGTTTGTTTTCATGGTGAGGCTTTACTTCTTTTTCTTATTTATATCCTTTTGATTGGGTTTGGCATAAGAACTTGGGTAGGGGAATGGTATTTTAGGGTAATCCTGACATATAAGACCGCTATACACCATAGATTGGATTTGCCAATGGTTGTATGGTAGATGGATTGGCAGTCCACATCCATGAAGTACAGGATTTGTGAGTTTATCCTTGGTGTGGATAACCCTTTAGGGTTTAGCGGGCACTAAAGACACTTTGTCACGGGGCCCATAGGATGACATAATAGGCCTTGCAAAAGGGCACCATTGCGCAGGGTCAGCACAGTCAGGAGAGCAGGCGCTGGCGTGGCACTTGTGCCGCAGTCAGTACGGACTGCCCGTCGAACATGGACGTCGTGAGGGTTTTCTTTGTAGATTTTTCCTTAATTCCGTTAAAAGGTATTGAATTCCGTGTGACATAAAATAGACAAAGAGGGTCTACGCTCTTCGCATTCTCCAAGGGAGAATTGGCTCTCAGGAACGAGAAAATTTCACGGTATAAGTAACAAAAACTATTAATTTTTGTAAAATTTAAATTTCATGTGTTTATAATAACCAATTTGAGAATACTGAAAAAAAGGGAATATACAAAGAGGAAATTCACCGTAAATTGGATGTATTATTCTTATAAAAAACACTGAGCCCATCGAGAGAGTGGAATAAAAATCTATACCCAGTGGTTTACGCAGGAATATACGGTTATATCACTTATTACCTCCTTACTCAAGGAGATTAGGTGTAAAGTAGTATAACATCAAATAGAGTGCTAGGTAGTACCATACCATATACTTTTTGACCGAGATATACATTAGAACAAGACAGAATAAATAAAATGTCGAAACTATAGATATATTGTGTAAATAATACAGTGCTGGTAATTCATAACCTTTGCTTTTGCGCCATTTGACATGCTCTTGCACTTGACGGGGTTCTAAAAACCATGGTTTATTATTTTGGAATCACTAATATGAGCTGCATTTATGCTTTATAAAAATTAGGGTGAAGTCTATTTACCATTTTCAATTGCTACGCAAGTGGGTCTTTTTTCTCTGTGCGAAAATGTTTTAAAACATGAAAAGGATGACCTGGGCGTGTGTTAACATGAAGGGACCTGGGCAAACATGACGCAATTGGCTGTGAGCGGAGGAGCGGAGGAACAAGCCAAGAGGGAGAGGAGTTGGGTGCTGCTCCTGTGAAGACCTCGTGTGTGCCCTTGTGACCTGATAAACTTTGTGTTGCCCTGTTTAAAACGTATCGTGCAGTGGACATTCTGGTTTCCCCCCTGTATTGTGCCTATAGAAAAGTTTTACGGGAAAATAACTTGTGTAAATAAAGGAAAGACTGTCATTTGTTTTTTTTTCGGCCCTGCCTTCCAGGTGGCGTTTTCCCCTCGTGGTGTTCTGGGACGCTATGGTGCTCGGTGCCTCTTGGAGCTGCTCAGTGTTCACGACCCTGTGGATAGCACGCCGTCTGCCTAGCCTGCCTTGTGTTGGTGGCAGAGAGACGAGGGGGTCGGCGTAACAAATGGTGTCAGGAGTGGGATTGTTGATATTTGATCAGTGGGGACGCGCCGATTTATCATGTCGTCCAAAGAGGGCGGCAGCCATGAAGGAGGGGAAAGGCTAGGGAATGAGGCAGGCACGATTTGAGGTGAACCCGACCAGATGGACCTAATCACTGCCATGCTGGCCGGTATGAGGGAGGAAAATGGGCACAAAGGGCAGAAGAGCAGGCACAGAGGGCACGCAAGCAGGCGCCCCATCTCGTCGAGATGCAGGCAAGGAAGGCAGGGGAAACAGTTCTGCCAACTTTTTTGAGGTGCTACAGAGCAATCTTGCATCTGTGAAGATGGGAACTCAGCAGTACACCGACAAGGCCTGCAACAGCGGAAGAGTGAACTGATGGAGGAGGTGCAGACTCTGAAGGCGAGGTTCAGGGCTGAGGGAGGAAGTGAAGGCGGAAAGGCGGCGTCACGAAGGGTAGTAACGTTGCAAGCAGAAAAGGGCAGAAGAGGTTCTGGAAACAGATGCCAGAGTGTCAGATTTACTGGGGTCTGCCTGGGGTCCGTGGCAGGAAAACACCCAGGCCTCGTAGCGTCGTGTCAGAGCCAGTGGTCGCTGCAGAAGGCTGGGGACCCATCGGAACCGCTCCCTTGGGTATAGGTGGCGGCAAACTCGGACCCGGTCAACCTGCCTCGTTGCCTCCCTCACCCCCTTCCTCCCCCCCGGGTGTATTAGTTCACGGCACGCGTTCTCCACCCCGCAGCCCCTCAGCCTCCAGACATTCTGAGGCGTGAGCCAGCTGAGTGCGACGGGAAGGTGGCCTGGGAGGCATATGGCGCCCAATTTGAAATGCTGGCATCTGCCCAAGGCTGGAGCCAGGAAGAGAAGGCCCTACAGCTGGTAACAGCGCTAAGGGGCCCCACGGTGGAAGTGTTGGGGCATCTGCCGCCATCCCAACATGCCTCTTACACCAGCGTGACAGAGGCTTTGAAACGCCGTTTCGGGCACCACCACCAGGCCGAGGTATATCGGGCCCGCTTAAAGAAGCGGACTCGTGAGCGTGGCGAGGAGACTGTCCCAGGCTGGCGCAGGATGTGGAGGCGCTGGTAAGGAGGTCGTACCCTACGGCTGCGGAAGAGATGATTGTGGTCCTGGCCCGTGATTTCTTTGTTGACGGTTTGCAGGACCAGCAGCTGCAAATCTACAAGCAGGCACACCCTGAAGACCTGCAGGTGGCGCTGGCGAGGGCCTTGGAGTTCGAGGCCTTCCTGAAGGCAACCAGTGGCCTAGGGCCAGCTGCTCAGCCCTGCCTTGACCTCTGGGGCCGGAAGGCTAAAGTGGAGAGTAGCATTGAGGAAGGTGAGGCCCGAAGCACTTTCCCAAGGCTTGTTTTTGGGGCTGCGGTGAGGAAGGGCACAGAGTAGTCGGTGTTGGAGGGAGCAGAGAACACGTCCTCTCAAACCGGACGGATTTGATGCCTTCCAGCAGTGCTGCAAGGACTGTGGAAGTATGGTCACCATCGAGTGCATGTCCTAAGGCTAAGGAAGTGGTACAGGCGGAAAACTCGGGGCAGGCTGGAGAAGGGGGCCGAAACCAGCCGTCCTCGGTTCCCGGGCCCCGACTTGGGTAAGCTTGCCGTCGAACCCGCATGATGCAGGTGGGGGGCTCAGTAGATGGGAAGCCATGCCACCTGACAGTGGACACTGGGGGTGAGAAATCCCTAATGCGGCCTGATATGTTGGCCACTATGCAACTTCCAGACGCACCACAGAGACTGTGTGGTATCACAGGGCATTGTGTGCAGCTCAAGGGGCCAGTGGAGGCTCGTATTGGCGTGGGCAGCACGGTGCAGCAGCTGCAAGTGTATGTGGCTGATCTGGACGAGCACTGCTTGCTGGGCCTTGACTACCTGACGCAGAGTAAGGCGTGTGTAGACCTTTGACGGAAGCTGGTGAGGGTGCACGGTGAAGATGTGCCCCTGCTTCCAGTGGTTGGCTGTGCAGAGGTAGTTACGGCTGAGCGACTGCACCTTGCCCCAGGACAAGTCTAAAATTTCCGGTGTCGACTATCAAAGATGATGCGTGGAGTAGAGGGCCTCGTGGAGCCCATCCAAACCTGCAGCTGGCTGATGGCGTAGCGGTTGGGCGGAGCCTTGTTGGACCAGGGTAGGGGTTAGTTACAGTGTTGGTAGCTAACTTCTCTGATAAGGCCCAGATGGTGCCAGCTGGTGCAAAGCTGTGCACTTGTGAGGAAGTGGAGCATCCCGAAGAGTCGTCGGGGAGCAAGGGGTTGGTTTGGGGTTGGGGCCGTTGCCTGACTTCTCGAGGACTTGGCGCACCGGAGCGCCGCTAACCTGGCGGAGGTGCACCGACGAGTGCGTGGCAAGCTCAAGGTAGCCGGCCATGCCATGAAGGAGACCTATGACCGGCGCATAAGGGAAGTGAGGTACAACATAGGTGACAGAGTATGGCTGCATAACCCGCATCAGAAGCGAGGGCTCTCGCCGAAGCTACAGAGCACCTGGGAGGGGCCCTCTCTGATGTCACCTATCGAATTCGCAGAGGGCGAAAACGACCGTCTGTTGTCCACGTGGAAACGGCCCGTGCGTTATCATGGGCAGAAGTATCCTGGGCCATGGTGAAAAAAAGATGATGACCCGCCCCAGTAGCGGCGATGAGGACGTGGCAGACGCTGACCGAGATGAGGACGAGCATTTGGATGGTGAAGACGAAGCAACAGACGTCAATGGTGACCATGAGCCAGGTCTTGGGGAAGGAGATAACCCTCTGGGTGCCACTGCCAATATACCGCCGCCCACACCTCCTCCAGAGCGACCCCAGCAAGAGCGAAGAAAACCGCACTGGATGAAAGATTTTTGTTTCTGAGAACCGATTTACAATTACGGTTACTTTTGTTTGAAAGAATTTTGTTTGTTCCTGAGGACTAAATTTTATTTAAATTTTCTGTAGTTTGTTTCATTTTTAGGTATGTCAGAGCAGAAAGGTCGTTGCTTGATAGGGGGGGATAGTGTACGCCAGTGGGTCTTTGTCTCTGTGCGAAACATGTGTTAACATGAAAAGGATGACCTGGGCATGTGTTAACATGAAGGGACCTGGGCAAACATGACGCAACTGGCTGTGAGCGGAGGAGCGAGGAACAAGCCAAGAGGGAGAGGAGTTGGGTGCTGCTCCTGTGAAAACCTGGTGTGTGCCCTTGTGACCTGATAAACTTTGTGTTGCCCTGTTATAAACTGTACCGTGCAGTGTGACATGCTGGTTTCCCCCCAGTATTGTGCCTATAGAAAAGTGTAAGGGTAAATAACTTGTGTAAATAAAGGAAAGACTGTCATTTTGTGTTTATTTCGTGCCCTGCCTCGTTTCCCCTCGTGGTGTTCTGGGACGCTGTGGCTTGTGCCGGGCCTCTTGGAGCTGTTCAGTGTTCACGACCCTGGGATAGCACGCCGGGCTGCCTAGCCTGCCTTGTGTTGGTGGCAGAGAGACAAGGCGGTCGGCGTAACAGTATATATAAAAAAATTGAATGAATAAAGCTTTGTTGTATGAATAAATTTGTTGAATGAATAAAGCTTTGTATTAAAATTTCTATACAAAAAATAAATCTTTGAAAAAATATTGATAATTGTATCTTAATGATAATTATAGTGGTAATTCCACTGATAACAAAATAGCAAACTAAATTTTCATGGAAGGGTTTAGGGTAGAAGTGGCGGTGTTGGCGTCGGTAAACTGGAAATCTGTTCCACTCATGATGTGTTAGAAAAATGTTGCTTTGTAAAAGAATGAGAGAGAGAAAAAATAGAATATACTCTCTCTCTCTCTCTCTCTTTGTCTTTGTCTCTCTATCTCCCTCTGTTCGCTCTCTCTCTCGCTCTCTCTCTCTCTCTCTCTCTCTCCCCTCTCTCTCCTCTCTCTCTCTCTCCCCTCTTCTCTCTCTGGGTTTGTGTGTGTGTGTGTGGTTGTGTGTGTGTGTGTGTTTGGTGTGTGTGTGTGTGTTTTTTTTTGTGTTGTGTGTGTGTGTGTGTGTGTGTGTGTGTGTGTGTGTGTGTGTGTGTGTGCATGCGTGCGTGTGTGTGTGTGTTTGCTCTTATAGCGTAAGTCTAAAAATGAAGATTGATATTATGCAACAATGTACTCACCAATGCGATGACAATACAATAAAGGAAATGATGGAAATGAATCATAAGCATTAAAATAAAAGTATTATTGTAACTGCACGGTTATTATTTTTTCGTACAGTAAGCATAAAAGCTGTAATAAGACCAATATCAATTAATAAATACAACATTAATTCCCCCTTTACAAACTAAAAAGATATATAATGGGTGTAATCGATAACAAACATTTAAACAAAATAAAATCGAAACGCAAAAAAAACAAGCAGATAACTCGGTGATTTTACTGTGTAAAAACATCCTTTATCGCCTATTAATTGGGGAATAGCACATAATAAGAGTATTTTATCAGAGGTCATGAAATAGATTTAATGGGAACAGATATTGTAATAGAAATTTGTTCTATATTAAGTACAAATTTGCTTGACGCGTCGTGCAGAATACTGTAGTTATGTATGCACGCTTTTACACGCTTTCTGTAAAGGAATATATGAAATTCCTCACCTTTTCAGATACGCCAATGACTTACACTCGGTAGAGAAATTCTATAAAGTTGCTGGCACCCTCTTTTCAAAATCTATTTACTGCCAAACTGGAAGAAAGGACAGGAAAGTAATATCAAGTTACCATGTTCATTAAACATTTCTGAACCGCCTTAGCTTTTTTAGATGATCGGGAAAATTGCAGGCGGATTTGGGTATCATGCTTTAACAAAAAAGGAGGGGGAAAAAAAAGATCGGAGAGAGAGATTCTCAAGTTCTCCCAAAAGGGTTTCCTAGCCTGAAGACGTGAGAGGGAAGTCCACGGGGGGAAAAAAACGCGTTCAGTGTTCATGGTTAAAAAGGGGGAGGGGTAAGTCTAGGGATACAAGGTACTAAATTTTTTGCAGTTTTTAGAAGGGAAAAGGACAAAGTGGTTTTGTGGGCTTGGGGGAAATTTTTTAATTCAGTGACATTCTGTGGGTTAAATCCTGGTGTTGACCTCTGTTCCGAACATTATTTGATTTAAAAAGGGTTGGTAATCTTGTATTGGGTTTTTTGGGGGAAGTAATATATAAATATGTGCCCAAAAAATTTTCTCAGCTCTTTTTTTCAAGATCGCGTAAAAATGTCACATTCATTTCCCGTTACGTAATTTTTTTTTGTTAAAAAAACATTTTACGAGGGCTAATGTGGCATTGTGTTACGTAATTTTTTGTGAGGGACAATTTTTCAGTGATAACATATAAAAAGGTGTATTTTAAAAATAAAGGTGTTTATTTTGGGATAGTTTGGTTTTCCCTTTAGGCGTTATGGTAAAAAAAAAGCAATGCCTGTAAGGGTAGAATGGGCAGAAAAAAAGTAGTTTTTTTAGGGGTTTTTTACCAAAAAGCCACCAATCAAAAAAATTTAACCTTCTTTAAATTTCAACTCTGTTATTCATAAAATTTTTTAATTTTTTTACAAATGAATAAAAATTTCCACAGTGCCATGGGCATGTCCCCTACATTTAAAAGCCCTTTCCCGGTGGCACTATGTGTTTACTTTATTTTTTTACACAAGGCGGGGTACACTTGTACTGAGTTGCCAGTGTGAAATTAACGAGTACCCGCCCGTCTTTCCCAAATTTTTCCTTTTTCCCTTTAGTTTTCGAAAAAAAATTTTACGTTATCTTATTTTGCGTTACAAATGTTTTTAACATTATAGTAATTTTTAATGGGGTATGATAAAAATAAAAACCCCCTCAATATTTAATCATGGGGGGAGGGGGGGAATCCTGCCAAAATTTAAGGAAAGGGGAAATCAGTAAGGTCCAAAAAGGTCTGCAAACTGACCCCCTTTGTGGCAAAGCACTAACAGAGCCATCATGTGTAGGCCCCACACACACACCACAACACACACACCAAAAACACACACACACAAAACACACAACACACACAACACACAAACACACACACACACACACACAACACACAAACACACACCCCCCACACACACCCAAAACACATAACCACAAACACCACACCCCAAAAATTCCCCACAACACACACAAAAAAAAGAAGGGGAGGAGCGAGCAAAAGCCACCAAAGCAAATTTTTTGAATGGCCCCCTTGGGTTAAATAAAAAAGCTAAACCGT
>NC_051391.1:40034728-40039249 GCF_015228065.2 Penaeus monodon
GTGTTTCCCATTAGGATTAAATTTGAAATTTCCATAATGTTTTATTTCGGGGTAGATATATGATTTATTATTAAATAAAATATAGTTGGTTTTAAAAGTCAGATCTAACCAGGGATTTTTATATGTCATATAGGTCATGAATTTTAATATACCCAAAGTATTGTAAGAATATGAAAAGGGCGGTAATGATTGGAGGAATCGGTTGACAAGAAGGGTGTCGATTCCTTCCATTACCATCCGTAAATCCAGCGATTATTTATTCATATATATATATATTTTATATATATATTATTATTTTATTTTATATATATTTATATATTACTGATATATATTTTTTATTTATATATATATATTATATATATATTATATATTATATATATGATATATATTATATTTTATATATTTATAATATATTATATATATATATTTTATATTTATATTTATATATTCATATTTATATATTATATTCATAATATTATATTATAATATTTTATATTTATATATATATATAAAATAATAATATTTTATATATAAATTTTATATATAAATATAATAATTATATAATTATATAGTATATATAGTATATATTTTAATATGTATGTATATAGTATGTATAGTATTATATTTTTTATTTGTATAATATGTATGTATTTAAGTATGTATATATATTATGTATATTATGTATGTATATATATTATGTATTAATGTATGTTATTTGTATGTATTTTTGTTGTATATAAGGTATAATAGTATGTATAATATGTAAAAACTATATATATAATTATATTTATATATATATATAAATATTATATAAGTATGTGTATATATTATATTATATATATATATATATATTATATTTAATAAATAATATATAAAAATATAAATATAATTTAAATATAATATATATATATTATTATTATATAATATTATTATATATAAATATAATATAATATAATATATTAAATATATATATTTATATAATAATATATTTTTTAAAACCCCCACACACACAAAACACACACACACAACACCACACACCCCACACACAACACAACACACACAAAAACCCTTTTGACAAGCATGGGCAATAAAGTCGTAATTTAATATTTTTCATCTTTTGATAGGAAATATTTTTTTGCTTTAGAAACACTTTCTTTTTTCCCTGTACAATGATTAACACCCCCAAATCTATTTGCTTTTAGTCCCAACAAGAAAAACAGCAACTTTGTTCAGATTTAGACTTTCATATTTTTGCTACCTAATTAAGATATATAAACTTCAATACACTTTTCACCTATGGTATTTCCTTCACAAGTTGTGTAATATGTAGTCCTCTGGTATACACTTACATAATGGTTGCATTAAGATAGCTAATGTTTATTGACACTGTCATCTTACTAATATAAGAAATAATCTACATAGACAAACACTAAAGTCAGAATTGAAGATAAGTTGTTGCGACAAATGCCACGGGAAGAATAACTACATGGCAATCAAGTAGGCAAAATACTGTGAGACCTGGAGGAAAGCCCCTGAGAGGAAGGATTTTAGTTCATATGACAATGCTTGTAGATTCCCAAGAATACCCCTAAAGTTATTGGCAGGAGTAACAGGGATTTAGTCTCAGGGGGATACGTTTACTTTGTAAATAATAACCAAGACTTTCACTTATTTCCTGAATCAAATCATTTGTGATGAAATACAAGAACAGTTCCATGCATCTAATGCCTTGAATGGTAATTGTTTTTATTTTTCAACCCCTCCAACTTGCAATTATCATTCTTTGTTTCCATTATTCTCATTGTAATACGTGTGAATTGGCTGTTTTCAATCGCAAATGATATCTGTTTATGAAGTGACTTCATTCCTTCAAGACTAAGTCCCTATTACTCCTGCAACATCTGGGAATCCAGAAACTTCACTATATGAAAAAATTTCCTGACCTGGGGGCCTTAACCTCACATGCCCAGCAGATCACCAAAATTTTCCTATCAGGAGCTTTGCCTCCAGACCCCACTCAATCGCTGTGAATTTATTCTTCGTGGTGCAATAGTCACTTCCAACATTATTTTTTGGCTGAGCAGATTATTTCATGTATCAATGTGTGTAGTTTTTCCCTTTCTTTATGACTGTCATTGAATTTTCCTTGATATATCAAGTATTATGTGTTGCATAACTTTATTATCAAGTTGCCATGAAAATACCTATTATCAAGATCGTAATTTTAGTATATATTCAGGTTTGGGGCAGCCTTTTAATACAAGGTAAAATTTACCACCTTTTCATTTTTCCCCTTTATGGGTTTTTCCCCAAATTTTAAAAGAAAATTTTGAATATGTAAAACTTTTGGTTAATAATACAAACGAAAAAAGAAAAAATTTAATAATAAATTAAAAAATTTGTATTGCAATAAAAATGTCAAAATTAAGAAAATAGGTTGTGACAAAAAGCTTTGGAAATACCAATTAAAAAGGGGTCTGGGAGCAAAGCCCCCCGGTTAGGAAGATTTTTGTTTCATTCAGTATGTTTGTGGATTCTGGCTGGTTTGGGTTTAATCTCAGAGTAGTATGGTCACTTCATAAACATTAGCAATACTTTAACCCAATGCCATCAGGAAAATGCTGTGCTTGCTCGCTCGCTCGCTCTTTTTTTTGTGTGTGTGTGTGTGGTGTGTGTGTGGTGTGTGTGTATGTGTGTGTGTATGTGTGTGTGTGTGTGTGTGTGTGTGTGTGTGTGTGTGTGTGTGTGTGTGTGTGTATGTGTGTGTGTGTGTGTGTGTGTGTGTGTGTGTGTGTGTGTGTGTGTGTGTGTGTGTGTGTGTGTGTGTGTGTGTGTGTGTCTACACATAGATGGCTCTGTTAGTGCTTTGCCACAAAGGAGTCAGTTCGCAGACCTTGTGACCTTACCTGATTTCACCTTTCCTTGAATTGGCAGGATTCCCCCCTCCCCCCATGATATGAATATTGATGGTGTTACTTTTATCATAGCCATTATAATTACTATAATGTTATAAACATTTGCAACAGCAAAATAAGATAACGTAAAATATTTTCGTAACTCAAGGAAAAAGGTAAATGGGCAAGACGGGCAGTACTCGTAATTGTCACACTGGCAACTCAGTACAAGTGTAGCTGTCTATGTGTAAAAATAATTAATAAAGTAAACACATAGTGCCACCAGGCATGGCATGTATGTACGTGGACATGCCCAGTGGCACTGTGGTAATTTATATCATTTGTGATGGAAAATGACAAGATTCATGAATAATACAGCGTTGATAATTTAAAGAAGGATTAATAATTGTTTGATTGGATGGCTGTGTGAAACTAAAAAAACTACTTTATTTTCTGTCATTCTATCCATTACAGGCATTGCTTATTTTTTACCATACGCCTACATGGAACAAACTATACTAAAATGAACACTGTTATGTTACATACACCTGTTATATGTTATCACTGATACAATGTGCCTCTACAGAATGACGTAACACAATGCCCACATTAGTCTCGTAAAATGTATTTTTACACAAAAAAATATACGTAACTGGAATGAATGTGACATCTTTACGCAGATCTTGTAAAAAGAGCTGAGACAATTTCGCACATATTTATACTATTACTTGCCAAATAACAATAACAAGATTACCAACACCATTTAATCAAAATAATGTTCTGGAACAGAGGTCAACACCAGGATGAACTACAGAAGTGTCACTGAGATGAAACAATCCTCCAAGCCCACACACCACTTTGTCTTCCATTCTAAAAACTGCAAAATTGAGTACATTATATCCCTAGACTTACCACTACAATTTTCACCATGAACACGTGAACGCGTTTTCCCCGCGTGGACTTCGTCTCACGTCTTCAGGCTATGGACCTTGGCAGAACTTGAGAATCTCTCTCTCCGAGTCTTTTTCCCTCTCTCTTTTTCGGTGTTAATGCTATGATACACAAGTACCGCCTGCAATTCCAGATCATCTAAGAAGCTAAGGCGGTTCAGAACTGTTTAATGAACATGGTAACTTGATATTACTTTCCTGTCCTTTCTTCCAGTTTGGCAGTAAATAGATTTTGAAAAGAGGGTGCCAGCAACTTTATAGAATTTCTCTACCGAGTGTAAGTCATTGGCGTATCTGAAAAGGTGAGGAATTTCATATATTCCTTTACAGAAAGCGTGTAAAAGCGTGCATACATAACTACAGTATTCTGCACGACGCGTCAAGCAAATTTGTACTTAATATAGACAAATTTCTAATTAGCAATATCCTGTTCCCATTAGAATCTATTTCATGACCTCTGATAACAATGACCTCTTATTACTGTGCTATTCTCACATGTCAATAGGCAGATAAAGGATGTTCTTTACACAGTCATCAGCCGAGTTATCTGCTTGTTTTTCTTGCGTTCGATTATTTTGTTTTAATGTCTGTTATCGATTACAGCCATATATTATAGTTTGTAAAGGTGAATTAGTGTATTTATTAAATTGGTAATTATGTTTGTTTATTAATTATAT
>NC_051391.1:40039349-40054867 GCF_015228065.2 Penaeus monodon
TATTGGTATTGTCTTCCCAAATTGATAATAAGAAAGTTGTGCAATATGTAATACTTTGGTATACATAATATCATAACGAAACAGAAAAACTTCAATAATAAATTAAATAATTTGTATTGGCAATAAATAATGTCAGAAATTAAGAAAATAGGTTGTGACAAATGCTATGTGGAAATACAGCAATTAAATGGGGATCTGGGAGCAAAGCCCCCTGGTTAGGAAGATTTTTGTTTCATTCAGTGATGTTTGTGGATCTCTGGCTGGGATTTGGGATTTAATCTCAGAGTAGTATGGTCACTTCATAAACATTAGCAATACTTTAACCCAATGCCATCAGGAAAATGCTGTGCTTGCTCGCTCGCTCGCTCTTTTTTTTTTGTGTGTGTGTGTGTGTGGTGTGTGTGTGTGTGTGTGTAGTGATGTGTGTGTGTGTGTTTTGTGTGTGTTTGTTTGTGTGTTGTGTGTTTTGTGTGTGTGTGTGTGTGTGTGTGTGTGTGGTGTGTGTGTGTGTGTGTGTGTGTGTGTGTGTGTGTGTGTGTGTGTGTGTGTGTGTGTGTGTGTGTGTGTCTACACATAGATGGCTCTGTTAGTGCTTTGCCACAAAGGAGTCAGTTTGCAGACCTTGTGACCTTACCTGATTTCACCTTTCCTTGAATTGGCAGGATTCCCCCCTCCCCCCATGATATGAATATTGATGGTGTTACTTTTATCATAGCCATTATAATTACTATAATGTTATAAACATTTGTAACAGCAAAATAAGATAACGTAAAATATTTTCGTAACTCAAGGAAAAAGGTAAATGGGCAAGACGGGCAGTACTCGTAATTGTCACACTGGCAACTCAGTACAAGTGTAGCCGTCTATGTGTAAAAACAATTAATAAAGTAAACACATAGTGCCACCAGGCATGGCATGTATGTACGTGACATGCCCAGTGGCACTGTGGTAATTTATATCATTTGTGATGGAAAATGACAAGATTCATGAATAATACAGAGTTGATAATTTAAAGAAGGATTAATAATTGTTTGATTGGATGGCTGTGTGAAACTAAAAAAACTACTTTATTTTCTGTCATTCTATCCATTACAGGCATTGCTTATTTTTTACCATACGCCTACATGGAACAAACTATACTAAAATGAACACTGTTATGTTACATACACCTGTTATATGTTATCACTGATACAATGTGCCTCTACAGAATGACGTAACACAATGCCCACATTAGTCTCGTAAAATGTATTTTTACACAAAAAAATATACGTAACTGGAATGAATGTGACATCTTTACGCAGATCTTGTAAAAGAGCTGAGACAATTTCGCACATATTTATACTATTACTTGCCAAATAACAATAACAAGATTACCAACACCATTTAATCAAAATAATGTTCTGGAACAGAGGTCAACACCAGGATGAACTACAGAAGTGTCACTGAGATGAAACAATCCTCCAAGCCCACACACCACTTTGTCTTCCATTCTAAAAACTGCAAAATTGAGTACATTATATCCCTAGACTTACCACTACAATTTTCACCATGAACACGTGAACGCGTTTTCCCCGCGTGGACTTCGTCTCACGTCTTCAGGCTATGGACCTTGGCAGAACTTGAGAATCTCTCTCTCCGAGTCTTTTTCCCTCTCTCTTTTTCGGTGTTAATGCTATGATACACAAGTACCGCCTGCAATTCCAGATCATCTAAGAAGCTAAGGCGGTTCAGAACTGTTTAATGAACATGGTAACTTGATATTACTTTCCTGTCCTTTCTTCCAGTTTGGCAGTAAATAGATTTTGAAAAGAGGGTGCCAGCAACTTTATAGAATTTCTCTACCGAGTGTAAGTCATTGGCGTATCTGAAAAGGTGAGGAATTTCATATATTCCTTTACAGAAAGCGTGTAAAAGCGTGCATACATAACTACAGTATTCTGCACGACGCGTCAAGCAAATTTGTACTTAATATAGACAAATTTCTAATTAGCAATATCCTGTTCCCATTAGAATCTATTTCATGACCTCTGATAACAATGACCTCTTATTACTGTGCTATTCTCACATGTCAATAGGCAGATAAAGGATGTTCTTTACACAGTCATCAGCCGAGTTATCTGCTTGTTTTTCTTGCGTTCGATATTATTTTGTTTTAAATGTGCTTGTTATCGATTACAGCCATTATATACTTATGAGTTTGTAAAGGTGGAATTAACGTTGTATTTATTAATTGATATTGGTCTTATTACAGCTTTTATGCTTACTGTACGAAAAAATAATAACCGTGCAGTTACAATAATACTTTTATTTTAATGCTTATGATTCATTTCCATCATTTCCTTTATTGTATTGTCAGGGGCATTGGTATAACATTTTATTAGATATCAAAACCAAAGACTTACCAAAAAACACACACACCACACACAAACCACCACACACCACACACACACACACACACACACACACACACACACACACACACAACACAAAAAAAAAAGAAAAAAAAAAAAAAACAAGAAAAGGAGAGAGAGAGGAGAGGAGAGAGCGAAGGAGAAAAGAGAGGAGAGGAGGGAGAGAGAAGGAGAGAGAGAGAGAGAGAGAGAGAGAGAGAGAGAGAGAGACAAAGACAAAGAGAGAGAGAGAGAGAGAGTATATTCTATTTTTTCTCTCTCTCATTCTTTTACAAAGCAACATTTTTCTAACACATCATGAGTGGAACAGATTTCCAGTTTACCGACGCCAACACCGCCACTTCTACCCTAAACCCTTCCATGAAAATTTAGTTTGCTATTTTGTTATCAGTGGAATTACCACTATAATTATCATTAAGAATACAATTATCAATATATTTTTCAAAGATTATATTTTTTGTATAGAAATTTTAATACAAAGCTTTATTCATTCAACAAATTTATTCATACAACAAAGCTTTATTCATTCAATTTTTTTTATATATACTGTTACGCCGACCGCCTTGTCTCTCTGCCACCAACACAAGGCAGGCTAGGCAGACGGCGTGCTATCCACAGGGTCGTGAACACTGAACAGCTCCAAGAGGCACCGAGCACAAGCACCACAGCGTCCCAGAACACCACGAGGGGAAACGAGGCAGGGCACGAAATAAACACAAAATGACAGTCTTTCCTTTATTTACACAAGTTATTTACCCTTACACTTTTCTATAGGCACAATACTGGGGGGAAACCAGCATGTCACACTGCACGGTACAGTTTAACAGGGAAAACACAAAGTTTATCAGGTCCAAGGGCACACACCAGGTTTTCACAGGAGCAGCACCCAACTCCTCTCCCTCTTGGCTTGTTCCTCGCTCCTCCGCTCACAGCCAGTTGCGTCATGTTTGCCCAGGTCCCTTCATGTTAACACATGCCCAGGTCATCCTTTTCATGTTAAAAAATTTTTTCGCACAGAGACAAAGACCCACTGGCGTAGCACTATCCCCCCCTATCAAGCAGACGACCTGTCTGCTCTGACATACCTAAAAATGAAACAAACTACAGAAAATTTAAATAAAATTAGTCCTCAGGAACAAACAAAATTCTTTCAAACAAAAGTAACCGTAATTGTAAATCGGTTCTCAGAAACAAAAATCTTTCATCCAGTGCGGTTTTCTTCGCTCTTGCTGGGGTCGCTCTGGAGGAGGTGTGGGCGGCGGTATATTGGCAGTGGCACCCAGAGGGTTATCTCCTTCCCCAAGACCTGGCTCATGGTCACCATTGACGTCTGTTGCTTCGTCTTCACCATCCAAATGCTCGTCCTCATCTCGGTCAGCGTTCTGCCACGTCCTCATCCCCGCTATGGGGGGGTCATCTTTTTTTCACCAGGGCCCCAGGAGTAGTTTCCCTGGCCCATGATAACGCCACAGCCGTTCCACGTGGACAACAGACGGTCGTTTTCGCCCTCTGCGAATTCGATAGGTGACATCAGAGAGGGCCCCTCCCAGGTGCTCTGTAGCTTCGGCGAGAGCCCTCGCTTCTGACGCGGGTTATGCAGCCACACTCTGTCACCTATGTTGTACCTCACTTCCCTTATGCGCCGGTCATGGGTCCCCTTCATGGCGGATGCCGGCTACCTTGAGCTTGCCACGCACTGGTCGGTGCACCTCCGCCAGGTTAGCGGGCTCGGTGCGCCAAGTCCTCGAGGAAGTCAGGCAACGGCCCCACACCAACCAACTCCTTGCTCCCCGACGACTCTTCTGGATGCTCCACTTCCTCACAAGTGCCCAGCTTTGCACCAGCCAAGTCCTCGAGGAAGTCAGGCAACGGCCCCACACCAACCAACTCCTTCCCCCGATGACTTTTCTGGATGCTCCATTCCTCACAAGTGCACAGTTTTGGGCCCCAGCTGGCACCTTTGGGGCCCTTTTATCAGAGAAGTTAGCTACCAACACTGTAACAACCCCCCCCCTGGTCCAAACAAGGCTCCGCCCAACCGCTACGCCATCAGCCAGCTGCAGGTTTTGGATGGGCTCCACGAGGCCTCTACTCCACGCATCACTTTGATAGTCGACACCGGTTTTAGACTTTGTCCGGGGGGAAAGGGTTTGCAGTCGCTCAGCCGTAACTACCTCTGCACAGCCAACCACTGGAAGCAGGGGCACATCTTCACCGTGCACCCTCACCAGCTTCTGTCCAAGGTCTACACACGCCTTACTCTGCGTCAGGTAGTCAAGGCCCAGCAAGCAGTGCTCGTCCAGATCAGCCACATACACTTGCAGCCGCTGCACCGTGCTGCCCACGCCAATACGACCCTCCACTGGCCCCTTTGAGCTGCACACAATCCCCTGTGATACCCCCACAGTCTCTGTGGTGCGTCTGGAAGTGCATAGTGGCCAAACATATCAGGCCGCATTAGGGTTTTCTCACCCCCAGTGTCCACTGTCAGGGGCATGGCTTCCCATTACTGACCCCTCACCTGCATCATGGGGTTTCGACGGCAGCTTACCCAAGTCGGGGGCCCGGGAACCGAGGACGGCTGGTTTGGGCCCCCCTTCTCCAGCCTGTCCGAGTTTTCCGCCTGTACCACTTCCTTAGCCTTAGGACATGCACTCGGATGGTGACCATACTTGCCACAGCCTTGCAGCACTGCTGGAAGGCATCAGAATCCGTCCGGTGAGAGGACTGTTTTTCCTGCTCCCTCCAACCCCGATACGTCTGTGCCTTCCTCACCGCAGCCCCAACACAACCCTTGGAAGTGCTCGGGCTCACCTTCCTCAATGCTACCTTCTCCACTTTAGCCTTCCGGCCCCAGAGGTCAAGCGGGCTGAGCAGCTGGCCTGGGCCCAAACTGGTTGCCTTCAGGAAGGCCTTGAACTCCAAGGCCCTCGCCAGCGCCACCTGCAGGTCTTCAGGGTGTGCCTGCTTGAGATTTGCAGCTGCTGGTCCTGCAAAACCGTCAACAAAGAAAATCACGGGCCAGGACCACAATCAACTCTTCCGCAGCCGTAGGTACGACCTCTTACCAGCCCCTCACATCCTGCCCCAGTGGGACAGTTCTCGCCACGCTCACGAGTCCGTTTCTTAAAGCGGGCCCGATATACCTCGGCCTGGTGGTGGTGCCCGAAACGGCGTTTTTAAAGCCTCTGTCACGCTGGTGTAAGAGGGATGTTGGGATGGCGGGCAGATGCCCCAACACTTCCACCGTGGGGCCCCTTGCGCTGTTACCAGCTGTAGGGCCTTCTCTTCCCGGCTCCAGCCTTGGGCAGATGCCAGCATTTCAAATTGGGCGCCATATTTCCTCCCAGGCCACCCTTTCCCCTCGCACTCAGCTGGCTAAAGCCTCAGAAAGGGCTGGAGGCTGAGGGGCTGCGGGGGGAGAACGCGTGCCGTGAAAATAAACACCCGGGGGGGAGGAAGGGGGTGAGGGAGGCAACGAGGGAGGTGACCGGGCCGAGTTTGCCGCCACCATAACCCAAGGGAGCGGTTCCCATGGGTCCCCAGCCTTCTGCAGCGACCCCCTGGCTTGACACGACGCTCGAGGCCTGGGTGTTTCCTGCCACGGACCCCAGGCGACCCCCGTAAATCTGACACTCTGGCATCTGTTGCCAGAACCTCTTCTGCCTTCTCTGCTTGCAACGTTCTACCTCGTGACGCCGCCTTTCCGCCCTTTACTTCCTCCCTCAGGCCCTGAACCCGCCCTTCAGATTCTGCACCTCCTCCATCAGTTCACTCTTCACGCTGTTGCAGGCCTTGCGGTGTACTGCTGAGTTCCCATCTTCACAGATGCAAGATTGCTCTGTAGCACCTCAACAAGTTGGCAGAAAATGTTCCTCTGCCTTCTTGCCTGCATCTCGACGAGATGGTGCGCCTGCTTGCGTGCCTCTGTGCCTGCTCTTGCCCTTTGTGCCATTTCCTCCCTCATACCCGGGCCCCATGGCAATGATTAGGTCCATCTGGCTCGGCTTCACCTCAACCCTGCCTGCCTCAGTCATAGCCTCCTCTCCTTCATGGCTGACCGCCTCTTTTGGGCGACATGATAAATCGGGCGGTCTCACGATCAAGTATCACAAATCCAAATCCCGACACCATTTGTTACGCCGACCCCCCCGTCTCTCTGCCACCAACACAAGGCAGGGCTAGGCAGACGGGTGCTATCCACAGGGTCGTGAACACTGAGCAGCTCCCAAAAGGCACGAGCACCATAGCGTCCCCGAACACCCCGAGGGGAAACGCCACCTGGAGAGGCGGGCACGAAAAAACACAATGACGTCTTTCCCTTTTTTACACAAGTTTTTACCCGTACACTTTTCTATAGGCACCAATACAGGGGGGGAAACCAGAAAGTCACACTGCACGATACCGTTTATAACGAGGCAACACAAAGTTTATCAGGTCACAAAGGGGACACACGGGTTTCACAGGAGCAGCACCCAACTCCTCTCCCTCTTGGCTTGTTCCTCCCCTCCTCCGTCACAGCCAATTGCGTCATGTTTGCCCAGGTCCCTTCATGTTAACACACGCCCAGGTCATCCTTTTCATGTTAACACATGTTTCGCACAGAGACAAAGACCCAATGGCGTAGCAATATGAAAATGGTAAATAGACTTCACCCTAATTTTTATAAGCATAAGTGCAGCTCATATTAGTGATTCCAAAATAATACCATGGTTTTTAGAACCTGTCAAGTGCAAGAGCATGTCAAATGGCGCAAAAGCAAGGTTATGAATTACCAGCACTGTATTATTTACACAATATATCTATAGTTTCGACATTTTATTTATTCTGTCTTGTTCTAATGTATATCTCGGTCAAAAAGTATATGGTATGGTACTACCTAGCACTCTATTTGATGTTATACTACTTTTACCACCCTAGATACTCCCTTGAGTAAGGAGGGTAATAAGTGGAATATAACCCAGATATATTCCTGCGTACAAGCCACTGGATAATAGATTTTTATTCCACTCTCTCCGGAGTGGGCTCAGTGTTGTTATAAGAATAATACATCCAATTTTACGTGTGATTTCCCTTCTTTTGTATATTTCACTTTATTTCAGTATTATCTCAATTGGTTATTATAAACACATGAAATAACTTTATACATTTAATAGTGTGCTTACTTATACACGTGAATTCTCTCGTCTCCTGACGAGTCCAATCTCTCCCCTTGGAGAATGCGAAGAGCGTAGACCCGTCTCGTCTACTTAGTATGGTCACACGGAATTCAATACCGTTTTAACTGGAATTAGGAAAATCTACCCAAAGAAAAACCCTCACGAACGTCCATGTCGACGACAGGGCAGTATTTAACTGCGGCAAAAAGTGCCCGCCAGCGCCCTGGCCTCTCCTGACTGTGCTGGGCCCTGCGCAATGGTGCCCTTGTTTGCAAGGCCTATAGATTGTCATCCCTATGTCCCCGTGACAAAGTGTCTTTAGTGCCCTGCTAAACCCTAAAGGCTTATCCACACCAAAGGATAAACATCACACTCTGTAGCTTCAATGGAATGTGGACTGCCAATCCATCTACCATACAACCATTGGAAATCCAAATCTATGGTGTATAGCGGTCTTACTATGTCAGGATTACCCATAAAATACCATTTTACGTACTACCATAAGTATGGTCGTTGAAAATGGTACGCAGAAGACGCCAATCAAAAAGGACTATAAAAATGAAGAAAAAACGTAAGTAAAAGCCTCAAGGCCATGAAGAAAAAGTTAACATTTTACAGTGAACTGCTATGTCCATTTTACAAAGTCTCGCCCTCACTCGTTTTTAGTGGCAACGCTTCGGGGGAGACATCAGCATGAAAAGGAGGGCGATCAGCCAAATTATCAACAGCAGAGGAGAAAACAGGTAAATATCTCCCACGTGTTCGCCCTAAGGCATCCTGTCATCCAGCATCCCCTGCCCACGATAAGAACCTTTGGTAGTAAGAAGCAAAGGTTAACTACTGAAGGTTGAACCATGGCGACATATCCAAAAAACTGAGTCCAGAGCGCAATCCTGCAATGCCCAAGTGGATAAACTTTTTTTCCCCAACAACTGGATTTGTCACTAGGTGAAATGCCTGGGGCTCGCAAGGGAGAATAGGCCAAGAAAATAATGAAGACAAGGGATAAGTTGAGGAACCTTGTCTGTTGATATATGAAAGATTGTCAGGTTAGCGAAAATGCATGGATCAATTCTCAGAAGGGAAGATTCCAGAGGAGGAATGCAAGAATACATGTAGCTGTCAAAGATTGATGTGAGCCTGAATTGAGTGGTAGGACTATTAGCCCGAATCATGATGATGCTACGGGGGTCTGAGGTCTGGCACCCTTAGCCCCAATCTGATATGTTGTGATAAATTTTATGTCGGGGGTTTTGGAAGAACACTGAACTGATAGCGTCTGCCTCCGATGGAGAATGCGAGGAAATGGCAAAACCCTCTAGTTGACCGGAATGAGCCGATGGATGTCCTTGAGTTCGACAGATGTTTGTAAAATACTGTAGCCACGTGTTACATGAGCCAGAATAACTGACATCAGTCAACACTTAAAAGTTTAGAAAGGAGGTTGGAAAAGCCCCAATTAAGAACAAGATGGGTCTCAGGAAAATTCCTCCATGACTCCTCGAAGGGGAGATTCATTTGTGCCTTTCCATCTGTTCAGTTATCTCCTATGACAAGAGATTTTAGCGTGATCAAAAAATTTGAGCCTGTCGTGACAAGGGCATTAAAAAGATGAGCTTGGCTGTCTATTTGTATTATGCCCTTGGTATTCCAAAAGAGGTTAAAGGTCGAGGACTGCCAGAAAGGGTGTACTTGACGGAAATGTTAGACCAGACATTTGGGGCTGGGTAGGATGGGATGATCCTCGCCAACTCAACCTCACATAGGATGATCTCGCCCCTCCGAAAAATGGACCCTCCCGAGGTACTTAGCAGCGAAGAGCGAGGCAAGAGTAATGGCAGTAGATGGGAACGCTTTAAATTTCAGGAATATGGAACCCTCTTATACTGTCCACTGTCCGGGTTTTAAAGACATAATGCTGCTCCAAGGAGAAGCTAAATGTTAAACAGAGCCCAGGGCAGGCATGGGGCTCACACTGGGTATACTTTGCAAAGAGAACACCCCCATGCCCGCCAACTAAGAGAGGACAGAAGGGCTGGGGTGGGCTAATGTAGTTTAGGGAGAGTCTAAACTACATTAGGACTGTGTAGTGCTGTTTTAAGGGGAGGCTAACATGGCTTAGGCAAAACCCAAGAGGGCAAACAAGGGAAAACGGTAGGTTACTCTTGCAAGCAGAAAATTTGGGAACCTCTGGTTTTGTACCCTGTACAAGGTTAAAGCCTGTGGAAAATGGAGCTAATGTGGTTTCATCAGAGCTTTTGGGAGAAGGGAAGGGACACAGACACTAACAACGAGGCATTCCTTTTTATAGGTTACAGCATAGGAAAAAAAAATGGGGGTTGGTCTGATGGAGACAGACTTAGAGGACAATCAAATCCCCCCGCATTGATTGGCAACTTTGCTCTTATCACATCTCATCAAGAGGGTAACGCCGAGGGGGCGCATGGGCCCGGGTCCACCCTTCGATCCAGCCACGAGGATCCCTCCAGGCGGCCCACGGCCCATCTCTAATTTCCCTTGCAACAGGTCTCGTCGAGTGCCCAAGCCATGATCTCCTAGGTCGTCCACAGGTCCCCCTCCACCCAAGGTTTCTCGCAGAGAGACAACCTGGTGGGCGGGGTCGTTCACAGGGAGGAGAGCTAGGTGGCCATATAGCCTGAGTTGGCGATTCCGGATTATTGAAGTAACAGGTCCCAAATGCCGGAGGTTAAAAAAAATGATGTAACCCGGTGGTTTGGAAAATGGGTATCAAGGCCTTGAAGACACGCAGCTTGGTCCTTCTGCATAGGTACTAACACCTCCAAACGCTCCTGTTGCCAGACCAATTCGTCTACTGACTTCCTGGTCTGACGCTACCAAGATATGTAAAACTTTCTGTGACTTCAACATCCTCACCACTAGCATGGATCGACTGACTCTAAAAGGCCCCCCAAAGTCCTGAATTTTGGTCTTGGCCCAAAGAGCCCTCTAGGCCTGGGGCTTCGCCTCATTGCTAAATGCAACAAGAGCCACCACAAGTGACTCCAAAGGGGACTCGGATAGGATGGCAACATCGTCGGCAAAGTAAAGGGTTTCTAGACCTTAATATTGCCTAGTATTGCTCCACACTGACTTTGGCTAGAAGCTCTGTCCATTATCCAGTCCATACAGGTGTTGAAAAGTGTTGGTGCAAGGACACAGCCTTGCCTCACCCCTGAATCAACGGGGAAAAGAAGTTCGACAAACCCCCACCACACTTTACACCCACTTTCAGTCCCAGTATAAGGCTTTGCTATCGGGCCCCAATAATCTGTGTTGGAATTCCCCTTAGCCTCAGGATCTCCCATAGCGATTCCCGATGCACCGAGTCAAACGCCTTTTGAGGTCGATGTAGGCTGCAACAACCCACGAAAAAACTCATGCCCAGGTTCCAAAATTTTACTCGAAGGCTAGTATCGGTCTATTGTGGACTTGTAGGAGTAAATCAGACTGCTCCGGTCTCTTTGCCTCAGTAGGGGGTTTGAGGCTTTCAGAAGAATGTGGCGAGAACCTTGCCTGTTATGCTGGGCAGTGTAATGCCACGGTAGTTCCCTACAATCCCAACAATCCCCTTTTCCCCTTCTAGAGAGGGATGACCAGTCCCTCAGCAGGTCAAGGGAAGGTACCAGACTGCAGAGGCAGTCAGGCCCCGGGGCCATGGGTTCACCCCAGCCTGTAGCAGTCAGCAGGGATATCACTATGCCTGCAGCTTTCCCATTTTCAGTTTGGAAATCGCTAGCCTAACCTCTGTTAGGGTAGGAGGTTCCTCGCTGATGGGGGGTCGGCACAGGCACTGAGACATTGCTTGCATCCAAGCAAAAACTGTTGGAAGGTCTACCTGGTACAACTGTTCAAATACTCAGCCCAATGTTCACAAACCCCCAACATGATCTGAGGTGATCCGTCCATCTGCTGATCGGACTGCAGTCATCTGTGAGGAGGGCTTAGAGTTCGTGTTCTCAGGGCTTGGTAGGCAGGGCGAAGGTCATTACCAAGAAATGGCCCTTTGACCTCCCAGCAAGATTCCTGATGAACTGTTCCTTGTCCCTTTCAACAGTGTCCGAACCCTACGCCCCAGGGAAACGACGCAAGACTTGATTCACATTCAGCCAAACCCTTTCGAAGCTTCGTGGCCCCTAGGTCTCTAGGGAGATGGAATTCTGCCTTGCCCTCGGGTGTACCCAATGGACTCCTGAGTCCGGAGAAGGAGGTTTACTTAGCTGAGGGAAAATGTTTGGGGTCTGGCTGCATACACAACTGCAAAAATTGCCACACAAAAAGCATCCATAGTTGGACAGCCACCCCCCATCCCTTTTGTTTCTCGAGCTGCACTTAACAAACCCCGCGTGCCCCATGGGAGATCGAGGGACATGGAATAGGTGGAAAACATCTAGTTTCGCTACACATCTAAGTGAGGGTGAAGAATTATTATTTATTTTTTTTTTTTTGGTAGATCCGTTCATGGTTAAACTGTACTAAAAATTATTTTGGGCCTGCATGCAGATCCTATTCTACTAAATTTTTTTTCTCACAAATTTCATTCTAAACTGCCCGGGGGAAAGTACCATACAGTTGATCTAACAATATTTTTTTGGGAAAACGTTTAGGTAGAGGAGTGAATAATTCTGCACACAATATTCACAGTGAAAAATAAGGGAAAATGTTCCAATTTTAATATAATACACAAACATTAATTTTCAATGTGATCAGGTAGTCTATTCACATGATTAAATTTCAAGAGCTATGATATTACTACATATTCGAAGATTCTCACTGATGATCTGCGAATTAAGAAAGAACCATTTCATAATGCAATGATTTAGAAATATGAATGAATAATCTTATTTCTATTAATCATAACTAAATTAATTATCCTTCATATACCAATAACTACAGATGCGAGTAATGTGCCGATCCCACATTAGCTGATCTTAAATATTCATATTCGGTTTGGCTTCGTTCTAACGGTCGGTACTGTCCACCTCTTAAATTAGTTTTGATTTTAAATTGGTTGTTTCCGTTGTAAAGAGCACTCAGTGCGGATTTTTAATTTGGAAAAATAAGCAAGATGTAGATTATTTATGCTGAAAATTATAGTACACAATGATACACACTCTATAATAAAAACTATATGGAATTTTTTGTCTTTTCCATGCGTTTCCGGTAAAAATGCAACCTGTGGACGCTACCGTAGGCCGGAACTGCCGTGGATACGTAGTAAACCAACCCCAAACCGGCGTCGATTATTTTCGTTCACTATTTGTAAAGATAAACGAGCTAAATTACAGAACAACTATATATTCGTATTCCATGCCCAAAAAACTTTTTTTTTGTTTCTTTAAGAAAACATTCGATCTGGGATAGGTGATATTTTTTCCTTTACATAAAAATGGCTTTAGTCATATTAAATGAGGAAGATTAAAACGGTCAAACTTCTGTGCGCGTGTTTACATACATATAAACCTCATCGACAATTATAACCATTCAGTGACCAAAAACTCCCACCTACCCCGCACTGTTTGGAACATGGGAGAAATTCAACAGCTTCGGTAACTCTCGCCCTCCATTTATTTTACGTATGTGCTTATGTAATTCTCAAAATTGAATCGATATATTTGCTAGGAGTATATGACTAATATATTTGTACTGATATTGCCATCCACAGTACCTTTTCATAAATGGACCCCCCCCCAAAAAAAAAAAAAATAAAAAAAAAAAATAAATAAATAAATAAAATAAAATAATATAAAATAATAATAATAATGTATTTATTAAATGTTTAGAACAGGATACCCATGGTACCTTTACAAAGTAGGATTCACATTAAATACAATAACTCTAATCGGCTTGGTAATATAGTCTTATCGCGAAGTACACTAAGTGAGTTTTTATGTATTTAACAATAGATTGATAGATGTAACAGACTAGCAAATTTCTAACGACCTGTTCCCAGTTCTTTGTTTACATTGTTGTACCATCCAGGGTTCGTACACACTCTTTTCGACTCGCACCGTGTTAAAACGCAGCAGCAACAAATAAGTTTTGTGCTGTACGAGCTACCTTAGAACCAATGGCCTTTCGTCTCAATCCCCCTTAGTTCTGGAGAATGCAACCCGGCTTCCACTGTAGATTTTATAGATTTATTTAACATTTTCTGCCGCGTCAATATCGAAGGTCATTAGCAAATCCCTCGGGAACCCCACAGGCGGATAGGCGGTCCCACAGCCTGCCGACCCGCTTTATTTGGGGCTGTGTCGGCGGGGGCGGCAGAGGTGGCGTGCACCCGGAGTGACCAATCGAGGCTTAATCTCAGGCGTGCTTTCCGGGTAGGCGCTTGGAACATCTGGTCCTTGCGGCAGGATGAGCGGTTACCTCTGCTATCGCAGGAATTGAAGCGACTGGGAGATGAGGTGGCTGCCTTATCAGAGGTGAGAAGACCTGGTAGCGGCACGATCAGTGTGGGTGGTTACACCTACTACTGGTCGGGCCGCAGCGATGGTCACCCCCTCCAGGGTGTAGCCATAGCCATCTCCAGCCAACTTCAGCCCTCGGTAGTTGAGGTATGTGGTAGGTATGGTAGTTGAGGTATGTGGTAGGTATGGTAGTTGAGGTATGAGGTAGGTATGATGAGCGTATTATGGCATTGAGACTGAAGCATGCTTTTGGCTTCATGTCTCTTATTGCTGTATGTGCTCCTACCGATGTATATGAAATTGATATGAAAGAGGCGTTCTATGCCAAACTGGCAGATGATTGCCCCCGGCGAGATATTCGCATTGTTCTGGGTGACTTCAATGCGGTATCCGGCTGTGACCAAACTGGCTACAAGATGTCTGTCGGCCCCCATGGCTCGGGAGCTGATCCCAGCAGCGAGAATAGCCTCTTTCTCCGGGACTTTGCTAGGTCCCAGAAAATGAGGATCTCTGGCTCCTGGTACCAGCGCTCCAACCCGCATCGCTGGACTTGGTACAGCGATACAGGTACAGTGGCCAAGGAGATCGACCACATTCTTGTTAGCACGCGAAGGAGGATCCTCCAGAACTGCAGGGTTTACCGGAGTGCTGAGTTCTGTGGCACCAACCATAGGCTACCCTGCGGGTCCATTTCAAAACTCCCCGTCCCTCCAGTGGCCACCCTAAGGTGTTTCACTTGGACAGACTAAGGGAAATGGAGTGTGCCCGTGGGTTCACCATGGCAGTCTCTGACCGATTCACAGAACTCAACAACCTGACGGGCCCAGGGTTGCTCTGTGGGAGCTCTTCAAGCGCGTAACACTCGAAGCAGCTCAGGAGTCCATTGGCTTACGCCCGAGGGCAAGGCAGAATTCCATCTTCCTGGAGACATTAGAGGCCACTGAAGCGTGTCGCAAGGCTCGGCGGGAAAGGGAATCAAGTCTTGCATCGTTCCATGGTGCGTAGGGCTCGGACACTGCTGAGAAGGGACAAGGAACAGTTCATCAGGAACTTGCTGGGGGAGGTCAAAGGCCATTTCTTGGTAAATGACCTTTTGCCCTGCCTAAACCCAAACCCTGAGAAAACATAACTCTAAGCCCTCCTCACAGATGACTGCAGTCCGATCAGTGGATGGACGGATCATCTCAGATCATGTTGGGGTTCGTGAACGTTGGGCTGAGTATTTTGAACAGTTGTACCAGGTAGACCCTCCAACAGTTACCTTGGATGCAAGCGAGTCTCAGGCCTGTGCCGGAAACCCCCCCATCAGCGAGGAACCTCCTACCCTAACAGAGGTTAGGCTGGCAATTTCCAAGCTGAAGAGTGGGAAAGCCGCAGGCATATGTGATATCCCTGCTGAACTGCTACAGGCTGGGGGTGAACCTATGGCTTGGAGCCTGGTTACAGTCCTGACTGCCATCTGGCAGTCTGGTACCATTCCCTCTGACCTGCTGAGGGGCATGGTTTCCCCCGGAAAA
>NC_051391.1:40054967-40059150 GCF_015228065.2 Penaeus monodon
ATATTTTATATTATAATAATATTTTATAATATATATATATATTTTAATATAATATATATATATAATATATATATATATAATATATATATATATATTATATATATATATTTTATATATATATATATTCATATATAATTATATATATATAATTTTATATATATAAATATATTATATATATATATATAAAAATATATATATATATATATATTTTATATATATATATATAATATAATATTATATATATATATATATATTATATAATATATATATAAATATATATATATATATATATATATATATATATCAGCTTACTGGGGAATTCCCAGACTGAAAGATATTACATACAATATATTATATATATATTTTTTTACATTTTTGGTATCTGATACACAGAAGGTAATTTGAAAATTATGATTCATATACTTATTTATTTATTTATTATAATTTTTTTTTTTTTGAAAAGTAGAGATTTTAACAATGATCCCCGGAATGGCTTGGTGGTATTTTGGGATGAATATCATTTATGTAGGATGCTAGTGTCATTATCATTTGGGAACGAAAGATAATAATTTGTGACATGTTCTGGGATATTACAAAAAAAAATATTGTTATCAAACACCCTTATCAACTATCTTTTTAATAAGATAGGTTATGGATATAAGGATTTAATAAATACCAAACCAACAATATTTATTGTTTCTCCAGTTGTGAATTATATATTCAAATGAAAGCCAATTCTTTTAGGTCATTACATTTTCCTTTTTCTTGTCTCATTTCTGCTTACATTATACTTAAGAATCTACTCAACCGACATATGGCAAATAGGCTCTTCCATTTCATATTAAACAAGGCTTTCTATATACACAAATCTTTAGATCTCATATCTGACAAATACATATGAAACTCAACTAGCCTCTCGAATAAATCTCTTACTTCTTGAGGTCTTAAGCAAATCTGATATATATCTCACTTTTGAGTAACTGCTCCAGTAATCCTTAAACAAAGCAGTCCCTCCATGTTTTTCTAAAATCAGATATGCTACATTCATTATATTCTGTTTTGTAGATGCATATATGAGATTTGTACTGTTCATATCACATTACATCTAAAACAGGTATTTCTTCACTTTTCCCCTATCCTTTCCTAAGACAGGAATTGTACCATTAAAAAAGGGATTGGGTAGGCTATAATTGTTAGTTCTCTACTTTGTTCATATCTACCAGGACAGTGTATTCAATTTATGTATAAGTTGAACATGTAACTGGCAAAGAATATGCAGATAAAGACAACTAGAAATAAGGAAGGCAACACTTTAAATTAAGTCTTTCTCTCTCTTTTTAGATTTCAAAAAGGCATACAATAACTTCTTAATATTACATTTAGTTACCTCTATGTTCTAAAGCATTATTTCAGTGAGGGACAAAAAATTAATCTTAATATCATTTACACTGATTGCCTTGGCAGCTGATGTGAATGTTGCATTCTCAAGGAAGGCTGAAGCTCCATTCACAGACTCCTCCTCTTTTGGTCAAAATTAAAAGTATTTCTTTTGATTTTGATGAAAAGTAAAAACCCCATATGGTTATTTAACTGTGATTAATAGTTAAAAAGCAAATAAATGTACTAGACATCAAAGTCATATAGCACTATAGGAGAGTGAAGTAGTGAAAAGGGTAAAGAAAATTAATGACTTAATGATTGGATGTGTTACATATCAAAAGTACAATATCTTAGGATAGTATGATATTGAAAAGGGTAAAGAGGGTGAATAAATGGGGCAAGGCAGGGAAGAGCAATTAGAACAAAAAGATATACATGACTGTGAGAATAGAAACCTCAAATATTTCAGTGTAGAAAAGTTATGAAACAATCAGTGAGTGATAAGGGTAAAAATGGGTGTCAGAGAGGTAGGAGGGGGTAAATTTGGGGAATGAGACAAGGGCACTACTGTGACAAAAGGGAGTCATGTGTATCCAGGAGCAAGCGAAAGGCAGAATATGGAGGAAGGGGGATTGGTTTATATGGTGTAAAAAGGATGAGGAGATGGAGTGGAGAGAGGAAGGAATGTTTTATGAAGGTTGGGTAATAAACCTGGGTGGATGACTTGGAATGGACCGAGTTCACAGTAGATATTGAGGAAAGGGTAGTAGTAGCAGGGCTTGAGGGTGAAGCCCCAGGGTAAGGAAGTTTTCTGGTTCATAAGGTGATGTTTGTGGATTCTCAGAATAGTTAATGGTTAAAACAACTGTGCTAAAGTTTAAGGGTCATATAGCATAAGTGGACAGAAGAAGATGAAAAAGAAAGGGAAAAGGAAAGGGAGAGAAGAAATCGTTATTGGCCATGGTAATCCTGAAATGTGAGGGGATGAGAAATGGTTCACCCCTCAGGGTCCCCATGTGGGGTAAGGGCTAGATAACTAAACGTGAATACCACTCTAATGGCTACTTGAGACAATTCAGGACTGACTCAAAGCCAGCCTTTTGTCCTTACATCATGGGTCTACCACCCTGGGAAGTGGACAGAAGGAGTTGGAGAAGAGAAAGAAAAGGAAAGGGGGAGAAAAGACTGTGCAAAATTGGTTGGACCAAAAGTAGGGGAGATCCCCAACACTGAGCCTTAGTCTCCGTCTCTTAAGTCCCCCTACAACAATATGCATGAATAAATAACAAAAGTTATCTAAATATTATGGATTACGAATTTATTTCTTCTTTTTCAAATTTCTTTCAACATGGGTTACTATCCTTTTCTTGATATTCTAATTTTGTTTTACTCTTTTCTATACGACTGGTAAAAGTCATCTATGTAGAAAACACACACACACTTTTCAGTACTTCTAGAATTTTCCAATGATAATCCTTCTTCCAACAAAATTCTTCTATATCAATTCAAACATTCCTCTTTCCAACCATTTTCTTATAACTTCCTGACTTAAGACTTTCATTAATTATTGTATGTACCATTTTCATACAATCAAAATTAAGTAAATATATAAAACTGTCTTTTCTTTCCCCTATGTTTGAAATTGCATTTGTAAAGAATGCCATAAAACATTTTTTTCATTCTCATAAGTCTGAAAGAACTATTTACTAATAAATAAAAGTAATATAATGTGAAAATTCTGGAAAACAACCCCCATAAAAATTCTTGTTTCCTGTTTTAAATACATAACATAAAAACTTTCAAAGTGATAAGACATACAACACTGCTCTACCTGTACTGGCTCTGTATGTCATTTTGACTATCCAAAAATGAGAGGAAAAACAACAACAAAATACAGCAAAGGTAAAAGTTACCAGTTCCCCAAAAATTGACATTTTAATCATACAATATAAAACTTTTGAAAATCATACTAACACACTTGGAGAATACCCATACACATCTAAAGTATGTATCTATGTATTTTTGTGTGTATATATGTATATATAAATATATATATATATATACACACACACATATATATACTGTATATATACACACATAAATAGCTGCATCAAAAAACACACAAAACACACACACACACACAAACACACACACACACACACACACACACACACACACATATATTAAGCCAGTGCCACTGGGGACAGCTTGTACATACATGCCAGAGTGAAATTAGTTTACTAATTGTATTTACACATAGATGGCTCCTCACAAATCCTTGCCCACCAGCAAGGCAATAATGGTTAATAGAAAAAAAAAAGTAAATAAGTAAAATTTCCCTGAAAATTCAATGAAGGAGAAAATCAAGTGAGATGACATCGACCATAAATTGACTCTTGGTGGCTGATCACTTGTGGAGCTCTCTATGTGTAGATATATTTCATAAGACAGTACTACAGTGAACATCAGATCTTCCCAGCAGAATTGGGTTAAGATGAAAAAATACATATATTAGGGAAAATCATAACAACTATGAAAACCTTATTAAGATTTTGAAATACATTCCAAATCTTTGTGTTTTTTCTCCATGTGGAGCCTAAGAGATACATTTCTTGTGCATTTGTAATTGCACAACGAACATGAAAATCGGTATTCACCTGTGTGTTTGGATATGTGGTCTGTAAGACTTCTTTTTCGATCGCAAATATAAGGGCAGTAGGGACATGAAAAACTCTTTTTGATTTTGTGTGTCTTGAGATGGCGATTGTATTGTCTGGTCTTGGAGGGTAAGAAGATTTTATTG
>NC_051391.1:40059250-40071062 GCF_015228065.2 Penaeus monodon
TTTTTATTGTATTTCATCGCTTTGGTGAGAATTTTTTGCATAATTCACCCTTCATTTTTAACTTACGTATAAGAGCAACACACACACACCCCACCACACACGCTGCACCCCACCACACACACACACACCACCCCCACACCCACACACACACAAACACAAAACAAAAACCACACCACCCCACACACACCCACACAAGGGAGAGAAAAAAACGAGAAAAGAGGAGGAGAAGAGAAAAAGGAGCGAGGGAGAGGGGGGAGAGGAGAGGGGAGAAGAGAGAGAGAGAGAAAAGACAAAGCAAAGAGAAGAGAGGAGAGAGTATACTATTTTTTCTCTCTCATTCTTTACAAAGCAACTTTTTTCTAACACTCATGAGTGGAACAGTTTTTCAGTTCCGACCCAACACCGCCACTTCACCCTAAACCCTTCCATAAAAAATTTATTTTGCTTTTGTTATCATGGAATTACCACTAAAATTATCATTAAAAATACAATTTATCAATATATTTTTCAAAGATTATTTTTTTTGGGTTTAGAAATTTAAAAAAAGCTTTATTCATTCAAAAAATTTATTCATCAACAAACTTTATTCTTTAAATTTTTTTAAATTACTGTTTTACCCCGACCGCCGTCCTCTCCCACCAGCACAAGGCAGGTAGGCAGACGGGGCTATCCAGGGTCGTAAACACTGAACAGCTCAAGAGGCACCGAGCAAGCACCACAGGCCCCAGAACACCACGAGGGGAAACGAGGCAGGGCACAAAATAAACACAAAATGACAGTCTTTCCTTATTTACAAAAGTTTTTTACCCTTACACTTTTCTATGGGCACAATACTGGGGGAAACCAGCAGTCCACGCACGGTACAGTTTATAACAGGGCAACAAAAGTTTATCGGGTCACAAGGGCCACACCGGGTTTTCACAGGAGCAGCACCCAACTCCCCCCCTCTTGGCTTTTCCGCCCCTCCCGCTCCGCCAGTTGCGTCTGTTCCCCCCAGGTCCCCTTCTGTTAACACATCCCCAGGTCATCCTTTTCATGTTAACACATGTTCGACAAGACAAAGACCCAGGGCGTCATATCCCCCCTACAAGCAGCGCCCTTTTGCTCTGACATACCAAAAAATGAAAAAAATACAGAAAATTTAAATAAAATTAGCCCTAGGAAAAAAAAATTCTTTCAAAAAAAAGAAACCGTAATTGTAAATCGGTTCTCAGAAACAAAAATTTTTCATCAGTGCGGTTTTCTTCGCCTTGCTGGGGTCGCTGGAGGGGTGGGGCCCCCGGTAATGGGCAGGGGCCCCCAGAGGGTTTTCCCCTTTCCCCAACCCCTGGGTCAGGTCACCTTTGACGTCTTTTGCATCTTTTTCACCACCCAAATGCTCGCCCCTCATCTCGGTCAGCGTCTCCCACGTCCTCACCCCCCCGCTACTGGGGCTAACGTCATTTCTTTTTCACCATGGCCCCGGAGTGTTCCTGGCCATGATAACCCCACAGCCTTTCCACGGGAAAACGACGGTCGTTTTCCGCCCTTGGGGGAAAATTCGATGGGTGACATCAGAGAGGGCCCCCCCCAGGTGCTCTGTAGCTTCGGCAGACCCCCTTCGCTTCTACGGGGTTTTAGCAGCCACACCTGGTCCCCCTATGTTGTCCCCTCACTTCCCTTATCGCCGGTCATGGTCTCCTTCATGGCATGGCGGCTACCTGACTTGCCACGCACTCGTCGGGCACCCCCGCCAGGTTAGCGGCGCTGGGGTGCGCCAAGCCCTCGAGGAAGTAGGAAAGGGCCCCCACCAACCAACCCTTGCCCCCCGCAAATCTTCGGGATGCCATTTCCTCAAAAGTGCCCAGCTTTGCCCCACCCAAGCCCGAGGAAGTCGGGCAACGGCCCACCCCAACCAACTCCTTTGCCCCCCTGACTCTTCTGGATGCCCCATTTCCTCACAAGTGCACAGTTTGCCCCAGCGGGCCCATCGGGCCTTATCAGAGAATTTAGCTACCAACACTGTAACTAACCCCTCCCGGGCCAACAAGGTCCGCCCAACCGCTACGCCTCAGCCCTGCGGTTTTTGGGTGGGCTCCAGAGGCCCTCTACTCCACGCATCACTCTTTTATTAGCGACACCGGTTTTAGACTTTGTCCTGGGGGCAAGGGCAGTCGCTCAGGCCGTAATACCCCCGCACAGCCCAAACCCCTGAAGCAGGGGGCAACTTCCCTGCCCCCACCCAAGGGTTTGTCCAAAGGGTTTCACACGCCTTTCTCTGCGCAGGGAGTCAAAGCCCCCAAGCAGGCTGTCCAGATCAGCCCCATACACTTGCAGCCGCTGCACCTGTGCCCACGCCATACAGCCTCCATGGCCCCTTGAGGCACACAAGCCCTGTGATACCACACAGTCTTGTGGGGCGTCTGGAAATCGCAAATGGGGCCAAAATATAGGCCGCATAGGATTTCTCGCCAGTGCCCCCGTCAGGGGGCATGGATTCCCATCTACGAGCCTCCACCTGATCATGCTGGTTCGCGGCAGCTTACCCAAGTCGGGCCCGGGAAAAGGACGGTGGTTTCGGGCCCCCTTTTCCCGCCCGCCCAGTTTTTTCCCCCTTACCACTTCCTTTGCCTTAGGAATGCAACGGGTGGGGACCATACTTGCCAAGTTTTCAGCACTGTGGGAAGGATCAAAACCCTCCGGTTTAGAGGGGTTTCTCGCTCCCTCCAAAGACTACCGTGCCCTTCCCCACCCCAGCCCCAAACAAACCTTTGGAAAAATGTCGGGCTCACCTTTATCAATGCTACTTTTCCCCAGCCTTTCCGGGCCCCGGGTCAAGGGAGGGGCAGGGGGCCCTAGGCCCCCTGGTTGGCCCCGGAAAGGCCTTGAAAATCCCAAAGGCCCTCGCCAGCGCCCGCAGGTCCCCGGGGGTGCCTGTTTTAGATTTGCGTGCTGGTCCTGCAAACCGTCAAAAAAGAAATCAGGGCCAGGACCACAATCCTTTCCGCACCCTAGGGTACGACCCCTTACCCCGCCCCCACATCCCTGCGAGTGGGACAGCTTCGCCACGCCACGAGTCCGCTTCTTTAAGGGGCCCATATACCTCGGCCGGTGGTTGCCCGAAAAGGCGTTTTTAAAACCCTCTGTCACGCTGGTGAAGAGGCATGTTGGGAGGCGGGAGAGCCCAAAAACTTTTTACCGTGGGGGCCCCTTTTGCGTGACCAGTGTAGGCCCTTTTCTTCCGGGCTCCCCGCCTTGGCAAATGCCCGCATTTCAAATTTGGGCGCCTATGCCCCCAGGCACCTTTCCCCCTGACTCAGCTGGGTTTGCCCAGGAAGTCTGGAGGCTGAGGGGGGTGCGGGGGGAGAAAAGCGGCCGTTTAACTAAACACCGGGGGGGGGAAGGGGGTGAGGGGGGCAACGAGGAGGTTGCCCCGGGTCCCAGTTTTTCCCGCCACCTAACCCAAGGAGCGGTTCCGATGGGTCCCCAGCCTTTGCAGCGACCACTGGCCGGGGCACGACGCGCGAGGCTGGTGTTTCCTGCCACGGGCCCCAGGGCAGACCCATTTTAAATCTGACACTCGGCATCGTTGCCAGAACCTCTTCTCCTTTCTGTTTGAACGTTATACCTCGTGCGCCGCCTTTCCCCCTTCCCCTTCCTCCTCAGGCCCCGAACCCCCGCCCTTCAGGTCTGCACCTCCCCCCTCAGTTTACTCTTCACGCGTTTCAGGCCTTGTCGGTTTTACTGCTGAGTTTCCCCTCTTCACGATGCAAATTCCCGGGACACCTCAAAAAAGTTGGGAGAACTGTTCTCCCTTCCTTGCCGATTTCCCCACGAGATGGTGCGCCCGCTTTTCGTGTCTGGCCTGCTCTTCTGCCCTTTTTGGCCATTTTCTCCCCCATACCGGCCAAAATGGCAATGATTGGGTCAAATTGGGTCGGCTTCAACCTCACTGTGCTGGCCCCAGTCATAGCCCCTCCCCTTTTGGTGCCCCCCATCTTTTGGGCGCATGATTTAAACGGCGCGCTCAAATGACCCAAATATACAAATCCATCCTGACCCATTTGTTCGCCGCCCCTCTCCCCCTCGCCACCAACACAAGGAGGTAGGAGGACGGCGGCATCACAGGGTCGTGAACATGGGCGCTCCAGAGGGACCCACACCCAAGCGTCCCCGAACACCCCGAGGGAACGCACCCGGAGAGGCAAAGGGCCCAAAAAAAACAAAAGCAGTCTTTTTTTTATTTAACAAGTTTTACCCGTACCTTTTCTAAGCACAATAAAGGGGGGGAAAACCCGAATGTCAATGCCGATACAGTTTTTAAAAAAGGGCAACACAAAATTTTTTCAGGTCACAAGGGCACAACGAGGTTTTCACGGAGCGCACCCAACTCCTCTCCCTCTTGGGTTGTTTCCCCCCCCGCTCCTCCGCTCAAGCAGTTTCGTCATGTTTGCCCCGGGCCCCTTCATGTAACACACGCCCCGGTCATCTTTTCATGTTAACACATGTTCGCACAGAAAACAAAGACCCATGGCTTAGCAATATGAAAATGGTAAATAGACTTCACCCTAATTTTTATAAGCATAAGTGCAGCTCATATTAGTGATTCCAAAATAATACCATGGTTTTTAGAACCTGTCAAGTGCAAGAGCATGTCAAATGGTGCAAAAGCAAGGTTATGAATTACCAGCACTGTATTATTTACACAATATATCTATAGTTTCGACATTTTATTTATTCTGTCTTGTTCTAATGTATATCTCGGTCAAAAAGTATATGGTATGGTACTACCTAGCACTCTATTTGATGTTATACTACTTTTACCACCCTAGATACTCCCTTGAGTAAGGAGGGTAATAAGTGGAATATAACCCAGATATATTCCTGCGTACAAGCCACTGGATAATAGATTTTTATTCCACTCTCTCCGGAGTGGGCTCAGTGTTGTTATAAGAATAATACATCCAATTTTACGTGTGATTTCCCTTCTTTTGTATATTTCACTTTATTTCAGTATTATCTGAATTGGTTATTATAAACACATGAAATAACTTTATACATTTAATAGTGTGCTTACTTATACACGTGAATTCTCTCGTCTCCTGACGAGTCCAATCTCTCCCCTTGGAGAATGCGAAGAGCGTAGACCCGTCTCGTCTACTTAGTATGGTCACACGGAATTCAATACCGTTTTAACTGGAATTAGGAAAATCTACCAAAGAAAAACCCTCACGAACGTCCATGTTCGACGACAGTCAGTATTGAACTGCGGCACAAGTGCCACGCCAGCGCCCTGGCCTCTCCTGACTGTGCTGACCCTGCGCAATGGTGCCCTTGTTTGCAAGGCCTATAGATTGTCATCCCTATGTCCCCATGACAAAGTGTCTTTAGTGCCCTGCTAAACCCTAAAGGCTTATCCACACCAAAGGATAAACATCACACTCTGTAGCTTCAATGGAATGTGGACTGCCAATCCATCTACCATACAACCATTGGAAAATCCAAATCTATGGTGTATAGCGGTCTTACTATGTCAGGATTACCCATAAAATACCATTCTACGCTACTACCATAAGTATGGTCGTTGAAAATGGTACGCAGAAGACGCCAATCAAAAAGGACTATAAAAATGAAGAAAAAACGTATGTATAAAGCCTCAAGGCCATGAAGAAAAAGTTAACATTTTACAGTGAACTGCTATGTCCATTTTACAAAGTCTCGCCCTCACTCGTTTTTAGTGGCAAAGCTTCGGGGGAGACATCAGGCATGAAAAGGAGGGCGATCAGCCAAATTATCAACAGCAGAGGAGAAAACAGGTAAATACTCTCCCACGTGTTCGCCCCTAAGGCATCCTGTCATCCAGCATCACCTGCCCACGATAAGAACCTTTGGTAGTAAGAAGCAAAGGTTAACCTACTGAAGGTTGAACCATGGCGACATATCCATAAACTGAGTCCAGAGCGCAATCCTGCAATGACAAGTGGATAAACTCTTTTTCCCAACAACTGGAGTTGTCACTAGGTGAAATGCCTGGGGCCTCGCCAGGCAGAATATGGCCATAGAAGTAATGAAGACAGAGGGATAAGTTGAGGAACCTTGTCTGTTGATATATGAAAGTATTGTCAGGTTAGCGAAAATGGCATGGATCAATTTCTCAGAAGGGGAAGATTCCCAGAGGAGGGAATGCAAGAATACATGTAGCTGTCAAAGATTGATGTGAGCCTGAATTGAGTGGTGAGGACTATTAGCCCGAATCATGATGATGCTACGAGGTCTGAGGTCTGGCACCCTTAGTCCCAATCTGATATGTTTGTGATAAAGTTTATGTCAGGGGTTGGAAAGAACACTGAACTGATAGCGTCTGCCTCCGATGGAGAATGCGAGGAAATGGCGAACCCTCTAGTTGACCAGAATGAGCCGATGGATGTCCTTGAGTTCGACAGATGTTTGTCAACTACTGTAGCCACGTGTTACATGAGCCAGAATAACTGACATCAGTCAACACTTGAAAGTTTAGAAAGGAGGTTGGAAAGCTCACATTAAGAACAAGATGGGTCTCAGGAAAATTCCTCCATGACTCCTCGAAGAGGAGATTCAGTTGTGCCTTTCCATCTGTTCAGTTATCTCCTATGACAAGAGATTTTTAGCGTGATCAAAGAATGAGCCTGTCGTGACAAGGGCATTGAAAAGAATGAGCTTGGCTGTCTATTGTATTATGCCCTTGGTATTCCAAAAAGAGGTTAAAAGGTCGAGGAACTGCCAGAAAGGGTGCTACTTGACGGAAATGTTAGACCAGACATCTTGGGGCTGGGTAGGATAGAATTGATCCTCTGCCAACTCAACCTCACATAGGATGATCTCGCTCTCCGAAGAATGGATCCTCCCGAGGTACTTAGCAGCGAAGAGCGAGGCAAGAGGTACTGGCAGTACGATGGGAACGCTTCATTGCAGGAATATGGAACCCTCTTATACTGTCCACTGTCCAGGGTTAAAGACATAATGCTGCTCCAAGGAGAAGCTAACATGGTTTAAACAGAGCCCACAGGGCAGGCATGGGGGCTCACACTGGGTATACTTAGCAAAGAGAACACCCCTCCATGCCCGCCAACTAAGAGAGGACAGAAGGGCTGGGGTGGGCTAATGTAGTTTAGGCCAGAGTCTAAACTACATTAGGACTGTGTAGTGCTGTTTTAAGGGGAGGCTAACATGGCTTAGGCAAAACCGAAGAGGGCAAACAAGGAATACGGTAGGTACTCTTGCAAGCAGAAACATGGAACCCTCTGGTTTAGTACCCTGTACAAGGTTAAAGCCTGTGGAAAATGGAGCTAATGTGGTTTCATCAGAGCTCTGGGGAGAAGGGAAGGGACACAGACACTAACAACGAGGCATTCCTTTGTCATAGGTTACAGCATAGGAAAAACATGGGGCTTGGTCTGATGGAGACAGACTTAGAGGACAATCAAATACCACCGCATTGATTGGCAACTTAGCTTACTTATCATCATCATCATCAAGAGGCTAACGCCGACGGGGGCGCATGGCCGGATCCACCCTTCGCATCCAGCCACGAGGATCCCTCCAGGCAGGCCCACGGCCCATCTCTAAATCCTTGCAACAGGTCTCGTCGAGCTGCCCAAGCCATGATCTCCTAGGTCGTCCCACAGGTCTCCTCCACCCAAGGTTTTCTCGCAGAGAGACAACCTGGTGGGCAGGGTCGTCCACAGGGAGACGAGCTAGGTGGCCATATAGCCTGAGTTGGCGATTCCGGATTATGCAAGTAACAGGTCCCATGCCGGTCTCATGATGTAACCGCTGGTTGGACATGTGGTACAACCCGTAAGACACGCAGCTTTGGTTCCAAAAGGTCCAACAGACTCCAAACGCTCCGGTTGCCCAGACCAATTCGTTCCCTTAAAATGAGCTTGGTCCTTCGCTGGTCTAACACTCCAAAGATATGTAAAATTTCTGTGACTTCCGGGCTGACGCACAAGATATGATGAACTTTCCCGTACTCAACGTCCTCCCAACAGGTCGCTGAACTTGGTTTCCCTAGGCCCCAAAACCGACGTCTAGGCCTAAGGGCCTTAGCCTCTTGCTAAATTTCAAAGAACAAGCCACCACAAGTGACTCCAAGGACTCGGATAGGATGGCAACATCGTCGGCAAAGTCAAGGTCTCAGACCTTAATATTGCCTAGTGTTGCTCCACACTGACTTTGGCTAGAAGCTCTGTCCATTATCCAGTCCATACAGGTGTTGAAAAGTGTTGGTGCAAGGACACAGCCTTGCCTCACCCCTGAATCAACAGGGAAGAAGTTCGACAAACCCCCACCACACTTTACAGCACTTTCAGTACCAGTATAGAGGCTTGCTATCAGGCCAATAATCTGTGTTGGAATTCCCCTTAGCCTCAGGATCTCCCATAGCGATTCCCGATGCACCGAGTCAAACGCCTTCTTGAGGTCGATGTAGGCTGCAAGCAACCCACGAACAAACTCATGACAGCGTTCCACAATTACTCGAAGTGCTAGTATACGGTCTATTGTGGACTTGCTAGGAGTAAATCCAGACTGCTCCGGTCTCTTATGCCTCAGTAGGTGGTTGAGGATCCATTTCAGAAGAATGTGGGCGAGAACCTTGCCTGTTATGCTGGGCAGTGTAATGCCACGGTAGTTGCTACAATCCCAACAATCCCCTTTTCCCTTCTAGAGAGGGATGACCATGTCCCTCAGCAGGTCAGAGGGAATGGTACCAGACTGCCAGATGGCAGTCAGGCCCCGAGCCATAGGTTCACCCCCAGCCTGTAGCAGTTCAGCAGGGATATCACATATGCCTGCAGCTTTCCCACTCTTCAGCTTGGAAATCGCTAGCCTAACCTCTGTTAGGGTAGGAGGTTCCTCGCTGATGGGTGGGTCCGGCACAGGCACTGAGACATTGCTTGCATCCAAGCTAACTGTTGGAAGGTCTACCTGGTACAACTGTTCAAAATACTCAGCCCAATGTTCACGAACCCCAACATGATCTGAGGTGATCCGTCCATCTGCTGATCGGACTGCAGTCATCTGTGAGGAGGGCTTAGAGTTCAGTGTTCTCAGGGCTTGGTAGGCAGGGCGAAGGTCATTTACCAAGAAATGGCCTTTGACCTCCTCAGCAAGATTCCTGATGAACTGTTCCTTGTCCCTTCTCAACAGTGTCCGAACCCTACGCACCATGGAACGACGCAAGACTTGATTCACATTCAGCCAAGCCTTGCGACATGCTTCAGTGGCCTCTAGTGTCTCTAGGGAGATGGAATTCTGCCTTGCCCTCGGGTGTACGCCAATGGACTCCTGAGTCCCGGAGAAGGAGGTTTACTTAGCTGAGGGAAAATGTGGAGTCTGGCTGCATACACAACTGCAAACTTGCCACACAAACAGCATCCATAGTTGGACAGCCACCTCCCATCCCTTTTCGTTTCTCGAGCTGCACTTAACAAACCGCGCGTGCCCCATGGGAGATCCGAGGGACATGGAATAGGTGGAAAACACTCTAGTTTCGCTACACATCTAAGTGAGGGTGAAGAATTATTATTTATTTTTTCTTTTTTTGGTAGATCCGTTTCCTATGGTAAACTGTACTAATAATTATTTTGGGCCTGCATGCAGATCCTATTCTACTAATTTTTTTACTCACAAATTTTCATTCTAAACTGCCGGGAAATGTACGCATACAGTTGATCTAACAATATTTTTTGGCAAAACATTGCCTTTTCCATACGGTAGAGGAGTGAATAATTCTGCACACAATATTCACAGTGAAAAATTAAGGGAAAATGTTCCAATTTTAATATAATACACAAACATTAATTTTCAATGTGATCAGGTAGTCTATTCACATGATTAAATTTTCAAGAGCTATGATATCTACATATTCGAAGATTCTCACTGATGATCTGCGAATTAAGAAAGAACCATTTCATAATGCAATGATTTAGAAATATGAATGAATAATCTTTATTTCTATTAATCATAACTAAATTAATTTATCCTTCCAATATACCCAATAACTACAGATGCGAGTAATGTGCCGATCCCCACTTAGCTGATCTTAATATCATATTTCGGTTTGGCTTCGTTCTAACGGTCGGTACTGTCCACCTCTTAAAATTAGTTTTGATTTTAAATTGGTTGTTTCCGTTGTAAAGAGCACTTCAGTGCGGATTTTTTAATTTTGGAAAAATAAGCAAGATGTAGATTATTTTATGCTGAAAATTATAGTACACAATGATACACACTCCATAATAAAGACTATATGGAATTTTTTGTCTTTTCCATGCGTTTCCGGTAAAAATGCAACCTGTGGACGCTACCGTAGGCCGGAACTGCCGTGGATACGTAGTAAACCAACCCCAAACCGGCGTCCGATTATTTTCGTTCACTTATTTGTAAAGATAACGAGCTAAATTACAGAACAACTATATATTCGTATTCCATGCCCAAAAAACTTTTTTTTTGTTTCTTTAAGAAAACATTCGATCTGGGATAGGTGATATTTTTTCCTTTACATAAAAATGGCTTTAGTCATATTAAATGAGGAAGATTAAAACGGTCAAACTTCTGTGCGCGTGTTTACATACATATAAACCTCATCGACAATTATAACCATTCAGTGACCAAAAACTCCCACCTACCCCGCACTGTTTGGAACATGGGAGAAATTCAACAGCTTCGGTAACTCTCGCCCTCCATTTATTTTACGTATGTGCTTATGTAATTCTCAAAATTGAATCGATATGTTTGCTAGGAGTATATGACTAATATATTTGTACTGATATTGCCATCCACAGTACCTTTTCATAAATGGACCCCCCCCCAAAAAAAAAAAAAATAAAAAAAAAAAATAAATAAATAAACAAAAATAAAATAATATAAAATAATAAATATAATGTATTTATTAAATGTTTAGAACAGGATACCCATGGTACCTTTACAAAGTAGGATTCACATTAAATACAATAACTCTAATCGGCTTGGTAATATAGTCTTATCGCGAAGTACACTAAGTGAGTTTTTATGTATTTAACAATAGATTGATAGATGTAACAGACTAGCAAATTTCTAACGACCTGTTCCCAGTTCTTTGTTTACATTGTTGTACCATCCAGGGTTCGTACACACTCTTTTCGACTCGCACCGTGTTAAAACGCAGCAGCAACAAATAAGTTTTGTGCTGTACGAGCTACCTTAGAACCAATGGCCTTTCGTCTCAATCCCCCTTAGTTCTGGAGAATGCAACCCGGCTTCCACTGTAGATTTTATAGATTTATTTAACATTTTCTGCCGCGTCAATATCGAAGGTCATTAGCAAATCCCTCGGGAACCCCACAGGCGGATAGGCGGTCCCACAGCCTGCCGACCCGCTTTATTTGGGGCTGTGTCGGCGGGGGCGGCAGAGGTGGCGTGCACCCGGAGTGACCAATCGAGGCTTAATCTCAGGCGTGCTTTCCGGGTAGGCGCTTGGAACATCTGGTCCTTGCGGCAGGATGAGCGGTTACCTCTGCTATCGCAGGAATTGAAGCGACTGGGAGATGAGGTGGCTGCCTTATCAGAGGTGAGAAGACCTGGTAGCGGCACGATCAGTGTGGGTGGTTACACCTACTACTGGTCGGGCCGCAGCGATGGTCACCCCCTCCAGGGTGTAGCCATAGCCATCTCCAGCCAACTTCAGCCCTCGGTAGTTGAGGTATGTGGTAGGTATGGTAGTTGAGGTATGTGGTAGGTATGGTTTGAGGATGAGGAGGTATATGAGCGTATTTTGGCATTGAGACTGAAGCCCTTTTCTTTTGGCTTCAATTTT
>NC_051391.1:40071162-40088662 GCF_015228065.2 Penaeus monodon
CCAACTAAAGAGTGGGAAAGCCCCTATGTGATATCCCTGCGAACTGCAAAGGGCGGGGGGTAAACCTATGGCTTGGACCTGGTTACAGTCCTGACTGCCATCGGGCATCTGGTCCCTTTCCCTCTGCCCTGCTGGGGGGCATGGTCATCCCACTCGGGAAAAGGGGAAAGAGTCGGGGGGACTGTAGCAACTACTGTGGCATTATACTCTCCATACCAGGCAAGGCTCTTCCCCTTTCTTCTAACGGCCCCAAACCACCCTGAGGCATCAAGACCGGAGCATTGGATTTACCCCTGGCAAGTCCACGATAGACCGTAACTAGCATTGAGTAATTGTGGAACGCCGTCATGATTTTGTTCGGGGGTTGGTTGCAGCCTACATCGACCTCAAGAAGCTTTTGACTTGCTGCATGGGGAATCGTTTGGGGAATCCTGGGGGCTCGGGGAATTCCGAACAGATTTTTGGGCCTGTAGCAGCCTCTATACTGGTACTAAAAGTGCTGAAAAGTGGGGTGGGGGTATGTCAACTTCTTCCCTGTTAATTCGGGGTAGGAAAGGCTGCGCCCTTTGCCCCAAACATTTTCCCCAACACCTGATGGACGGGATAATGGGTAGAGCTCTAGCCAAGTCGTGTGGACAACACTGGGAAATTTTAAAGGGTCCAGCCCTTGCATTGCTGATAATTTGCTATCCTATCAGTCCGGGAGTCACTTGTGGCGACTCTTGATACATTTAGAAATGAGGGAAGCCCCGGGCCTAGGGGTCTCTTGGCCCAAAGATAAAGTTCAGGACTTTGGGGGCCTGTTGGGGAACCCGTTTAAATCATCCATGCTTGGGGGCGAGACGTTAAGTCACAAAAGTTTTACATCCCTTTGGGTAGCGTAGCCTATTCGGGGATGTCAGACCAGGAAGTCGTAGATGGATTGGTCGGAAACGGCCATGAACCGGATAAACAGAGCTTTTTGGAGAGTCGGTACTATGCAAAAGGGCCCAAGCTGCGGGGCTTAAAGGCTTGATACTGCCAGTTTTGCTCTAGAAGCGAATCCGGGTGCTATCCAATGTCTTGGAGTCTCACCTTGATGCCTTTTGTAACAATCCCTTCGCCGGATCATGGGGGGACGTTGCAGGACTGCGTGCCCCCCGGGCGGGTTTCACCGTGAACTGGCTGGGGATCGTTTTTGCATAATCCGGGATTGCCAAATTTTCTATATGGGCCCCCTAGCTCGTCTCCCTGTGGACGACCCTGCCCACCAGGTTGTCTCTCCGAACAAAACCTGGGTGGAGGAGCCTGTGGGACGACCCGTAGATCATCTTGGGCACTCAATGAACCCGTCTGAGGAATTAAGATGGCCGTGGCCTCCTGGAGATCCCTGGAGGGGTCCCCCCTGGCTGAACGAAGGGGGAGCGGGCCCTGCCCCCCGTCCGGCGTTAGCCCCTTGATGATGATGATGATTAACAACGTATTGCTATGCCAGTGGGTCTTCGTCTCTGTGTAAAACATGTGTTAACATGAAAAGGATGACCTGGGCATGTGTTAACATGAAGGGACCTGGGCAAACATGACGCAACTGGCTGTGAGCAGAGGAGCGGAGGAACAAGCCAAGAGAGAGACGGAGTTGGATGCTGCTCCTGTGAAGACCTCGTGTGTGCCCTTGTGACCTGATAAACTTTGTGTTGCCCTGTTATAAGCTGTATCGTGCAGTGTGACTTGCTGGTTTCCCCCTGTATTGTGCCTATAGAAAAGTGTATGGGTAAATAGCTTGTGTAAATAAAGGAAAGACTGTCATTTTGTGTTTATTTCGTGCCCTGCCTCTCCAGGTGGCATTTCCCCTCGTGGTGTTCTGGGACGCTGTGGTGCTCGGAGCTTCTTGGAGCTGTTCAGTGTTCACGACCCTGTGGATAGCACGCCGTCTGCCTAGCCTGCCTTGTGTTGGTGGCAGAGAGACGAGGTGGTCGGCATAACAAATGGAGTCAGGAGTGGGATTTGTGATATTTGATCAGTGAGACGCGCCGATTTATCATGTCGTCCAAAGATGGTGGCAGCCATGAGGGAGGAAGTGGAGGCAGAAAGGCGGCGTCATGAGGTAGTAACGTTGCAAGCAGAGAAGGCAGACGAGGTTCTGGCAACAGATGCCAGAGTGTCAGATTTACTGGGGTCTGCCTGGGGTCCGTGGCAGGAAACCCCCGGGCCTCGCAGCATCGTGTCGGAGCCAGTGGTCGCTGCAGAAGGCTGGGGACCCATCGGAACCGCTCCCTTGGGTATAGGTGGCGGCAAACTCGGACCCGGTCAACCCGCCTCGTTGCCTCCCTCACACCCTTCCTCCCCCCCGGGTGTGTTAGTTCACGACACGCGTTCTCCACCCCGCAGCCCCTCGGCCTCCAGACATTCTGTGAAGCGTAAGCCAGCTGAGTACGACGGGAAGGTGGCCTGGGAGGCATATGTCGCTCAATTTGAAAAGCTGGCATCTGCCCAAGGCTGGAGCCAGGAAGAGAAGGCCCTGCAGCTGGTAACAGCGCTAAGGGGCCCCGCGGTGGAAGTGTTGGGGCATCTGCCGCCATCCCAACATGCCTCTTACACCAGCGTGGCGGAGGCTTTGAAACGCCGTTTCGGGCACCACCACCAGGCCGAGGTATATCGGGCCCACTTGAAGAAGCGGACTCGTGAGTGTGGCGAGACACTGTCCCAGCTGGCGCAGGATGTAGAAGCGCTGGTAAGGAGGTCGTACCCTGCGGCTGCGGAAGAGATGATTGTGGTCCTGGCCCGTGATTTCTTTGCTGACGGTTTGCAGGACCAGCAGCTGCAAATCTACGCCAAGCAGGCACACCCTGAGGACCTGCAGGTGGTGCTGGCGAGGGCCTTGGAGTTCGAGGCCTTCCTGAAGGCAACCAGTGGCCTAGGGCCAGCTGCTCAGACCCGCCATGACCTCCGGGGCTGGAAAGCTAAAGTGGAGAAGGTAGCATTGAGGAAGGTGAGCCCGAGCACTTTTCAAGGCTTGTGTTGGGGCTGCGGTAAGGAAGGGCACAGACGTAGTCGGTGTCGGAGGGAGCGGAGAACATGTCCTCTCAACCGGACGGATTCTGATGCCTTCCAGCAGTGCTGCAAGGACTGTGGCAGGTATGGTCACCATCCGAGTGCATGTCCTAAGGCTATGGAAGTGGTACAGGCGGAAAACTCGGACAGGCTGAAGAAGGGGGCCGAAACCCAGCCGTCCTCGGTTCCTGGGCCCCGACTTGGGTAAGCTGCTGTTGATCCAGCATGATGCAGGTGGAGGACTCAGTAGATGGGAAGGCATGCCGTCTGACAGTGGACACTGGGGCTGAGAAAACCCTAGTGCGGCCTGATATGTTGGCCACTATGCGACTTCCAGACGCACCACAGAGACTGTGTGGTGTCAAGGAGCCAGTGGAGGCTCGTATTGGCGTGGGCAGCACAGTGGAGCAGCTGCAAGTGTATGTGGCTGATCTGGACGAGCACTGCTTGCTGGGCCTTGACTACCTGACGCAGAGTAAGGCGTGTGTCGACCTTGGACGGAAGCTGGTGAGGGTGCACGGTGAAGATGTGCCCCTGCTTCCAGTGGTTGGCTGTGCAGAGGTAGTTACGGCTGAGCGACTGCACCTTGCCCCCAGGACAGAGTCTAGAATCCGGTGTCGACTATCAAGAGTGATGCGTGGAGTAGAGGGCCTCGTGGAGCCCATCCAAAACCTGCAGCTGGCTGATGGCGTAGCGGTTGGGCGGAGCCTTGTTGGACCAGGGGAGGGGTTAGTTACAGTGTTGGTAGCTAACTTCTCCAATAAGGACCTGAAGGTGCCAGCTGGTGCAAAGCTGGGCACTTGTGAAGAAGTGGAGCATCCAGAAGAGTAGTCGGGGAGCGAGGAGTTGGTTGGTGTGGGGCCGTTGCCTGACTTCCTCGAGGACTTGGCGCACCGGCTGTGGCGTTACCATGGGCCAGGAAGCTACTCCTGGGGCCATGGTGAAAAAAAAAATGACGTTAGCCCCAGTAGCGGCGATGAGGACGTGGCAGACGCTGACCGAGATGAGGACGAGCATTTGGACGGTGAGGGCGATGCAACAGACGTCAATGGTGACCATGAGCCAGGTCTTAGGGCAGGAGATAACCCTCTGGGTGCCACTGCCAATCTACCGCCGCCCATTCCTCCTCCAGAGCGACCCCAGAGAGAGTGAAGAAAGTCGCGCTGGATGAAAGATTTTTGTGTTTCGGAGAACTGATTTACAATTACGGTTACTTTTGTTTGAAAGAATTTTGTTTGTTCCTGAGGACTAATTTTATTTAAATTTTCTGTAGTTTGTTTCATGTTTAGGTATGTCAGAGCAGACGGGTCGTCTGCTTGATAGGGTGGGATAGTTCTATGCCAGTGGGTCTTTGTCTCTGTGCGAAACATGTGTTAACATGAAAAGGATGACCTGGGCATGTGTTAACATGAAAGGACCTGGGCAAACATGACGCAACTGGCTGTGAGCGGAGGAGCGGAGGAACAAACCAAGAGAGAGACGGAGTTGGGTGCTGCTCCTGTGAAGACCTCGTGTGTGCCCTTGTGACCTGATAAACTTTGTGTTGCCCTGTTATAAGCTGTATCGTGCAGTGTGACATGCTGGTTTCCCCCTGTATATTGTGCCTATAGAAAAGTGTACGGGTAAATAACTTGTGTAAATAAAGGAAAGACTGTCATTTTGTGTTTATTTCGTGCCCTGCCTCTCCAGGTGGCGTTTCCCCTCGTGGTGTTCTGGGACGCTGTGGTGCTCGGAGCCTCTTGGAGCTGTTCAGTGTTCACGACCCTGTGGATAGCACGCCGTCTGCCTAGCCTGCCTTGTGTTGGTGGCAGAGAGACAAGGCGGTCGGCGTAACAGTATACAAAATATGGCGATAGGGTGGGGCTCAGGGGCAAAGCCCCCAGGAAAAGGTTTTTGGTTCAATAAGGTAATGTTTGTGGATTTCTAAAATGATCAGTGAAAAAAAGTACCTGGTATCAAAGGTGACACAGCATTATGGTAAAGTTTTGTGGCGAAAAAGGTAAATGTGACTTAACGATTAGGAAAAGTGGACAGAAGGGGATGAAGAAGAGAAGGAAAGGGAAGAGGGAGAAGAAAAGACCCTGCTATATTAGTTGAGGCGAGGGTTGCGGTCCAAGGCAGAAGTGATCCCTACATTGGGCCTAAGTCTTCACCCACGCCCCCCACAAGCACGGGATTGGGGGGGTGGGGTGTAGAGGACGAAAAACTGTCATACTCGCTCTGAATTACCGCTGTTAGGTTGATATCAAAAGTTAAGTTTTTAATCCCTTCAGGATTCGGCCTTGGGCCAAGGGTTCGGACCTGCCGAAACCCCGGCTACCCCTTCTTCTCAAGGAGAAGGGGTGACCCATAACCACTCTCTGACCAGCTCGACTTTGAACAATGGAAAATTTTCAAAATCCGTACTGAGAATTTCTCGAGAGAAAAAGCGAGCATGAAGGATCAAGGCGTAGTTAACGTTCATTGTATGACCAAGAAGGACAGGCATGTGCGGAACGGACACAACTCTTAAAGATATATTGCCAAAGACTCAGATAAATTCACTTGCCGTAAATGTGCTGAGGCTCACGACATATTTTACAAATTTTACAAATGTGTTAACTGGGGAGGTCCCCATCAGGCAGGCTCTGCTGACTGCAGCAACCTGAAGGAGACCGAGACAGATATGAAAAAAGCATAAAGTTAGTTATACTGAAACAGGAAAGGGGATAGTTTGACACACATGCTCAATACTTGCACTAGGGGTGACATTAGTCACCCCTAGTGCAAGTACTGTCAGTCAATACACCTTGCAGCTAAAGATTAAGAACTTGCCGAATCAAAGCAAACTGATAAAGAACTAAACATTGAAGTTTATCAGCTGACTAAATTGGTCGATCAAATAGAATTAACCCAGCATAAACATCTTAAGGAGGCATAACAGGATCGCACTTCTCCGTTCCTGCAAGGACTTGGCATAGCTCTCGTTCAGTTTCTCGAGAGGGATGCAGGTCGCACTCTGCCAGTCACTTCCCTCACCAGGAGAAACAGCCGTGTTTCATTAGAAAATATGGAATACTTTTGTGTGCTACAAAAAATACGTTCGAACGGAGCGGTTTGTAGCGCTACGGTGATACTCAAATGTAAAAATTTACTCACACTTTTTTTAAACACATTTACTATGACTCTTGTTTATACTAAAATTAATGTCTTTTTTTTATCTTATCATAGCATATTTTCATTAATAATTCAGCATCTAGGTCAAGAAGTGCCTACTACCATTCCATTGATTTTAAAAGTTCATATGGCAAAACCCACACTCAAAAATATACCTACCCATTTTACATCATGTCTCTGTAAACAATGTACACGTCATCAGCTAGGCGTAACACTTCTTAGGACATATGTGCGCCACACTAAAAATACAAGTATCGTGCTACCGGCAGTTCCGTTGAAATTGTACGCTTCGTAACACTATGAACTGCCCAACCCAACCCCCTTGAGATGTAATTGCGTCGACCAGTCTAAAATTGAACTGTCGAAGTCTTAGAGGTACGTTAACTGCCATTAACTTATGAGCCTAGTCCTATGCTTCCGATATTATGGTTCTCCAAGAAACACAACACCCTCGCGTCTCTGACGTGGTCGTTTCGCTGAGGAACTACCACTTACGTCGGAAGGACCATGAGAGTAGGTGTGGAGGCGGAGTCGCCATGTACGTACATCCACCAGAATCTTTCTATTTCTAAAGTAAATATTGATTCAACTTTTTAGTTTGTCGCATGCAAATTAAAAATTAATAGCACCTGACTATACGTTCAGTTTATTGTCCATCTGACAGTGTGGCAATTTTGATAAGCTCTTTGCTCTTCAGCATAGTCTCCCACAAAAAGTTAATTTTAGGTGATTTTAATGCTCATACATTATGGGGTTCCCTACGGATGATAGAGGTGAGCAAGTAGTTAAATTAATGAATGGTCCTTCTGAACGACGGCAACCCGATGCGGGTGGACGATCATACCCGTACTTTGAGCTTTATTGATAAATCTCTGGACTCTTCAACAATAGCAGCCGAGTGCCTGTGGCACACCATTCACATCTCGCTGGAAAGTGATCGCCTTCCTATTTTTATTGAATATTCATGCAACACAACAAGAGCGCCCTCAGCACCTAAATTTGACTTAAGACGAGCAGATTCGGTCGCCTTCACAAGGAACGTCAAACTCGAAGTTGTTAGAGAAACCGTTGATATTCAGAAGTCTTGTCTTAGATGCAGCAATGGCATCCATTCGCGCAAAGCATAGAATTCCATGGTGGACCCAAATTGCCGTTAGGCGCTGTGTGAACGCAATAGAGCCTACAGGCTTTTCAAAAATAACATCAACAACGAGGACTTTTGCAGTTACAAACTAGCAAGAGCCAGGGCTCGAAGAGCTACAAGATAAGCTAGGAGAGGGCTCATAGAACAATAAGATAAGCTAGGAGATACTCCTGGTGGAGCTTTGGCGGAGGTTTGGTCCACTGTTAAAATAAATTAATGGGAGAGTCTTGCAAAATTAAAATCATCACTCTTGAGGGTACAAATTTCAGTTCCCTAAAGACATTGCCAATGCACTCGCCAGGCATTTCTCATATACATGCAGCTCAGACAATTACCATCCCGCATTTCTGTCCACCAAGGAGGGGCAGAGCTGCAACCTATACACTTTACTATAGGAGAGGACTTGGATGAGTTTGTCCGACCCCTAGAATCTTGTAGAATAACATCCGATGAGATTCGATATGAGATGAATAAGCATCTTGATCATGATGCCATGATTGAGTTGCTAGAAGTCTAGATGAAATTTGGAAAAGCTAGACAGAAGGGAGAGGTGGTATTGGCCCGCCTTAGTCAACTCAACAAGACACACACCTGGCTCCTTATACTACAAAAAAAGAAAAAAGAATCCCCCAATTTGCCACCATTGCACACTGAACCTCTAAACCAACCACGTTTTAGTAGCTTAGCAGACAAAAAAAATCGGATTAAAAAATATCGAATTTACTAACAATAGCAGACAATAATTAGAAAACTGAATTTACAAAGTGAAAGTGAATTTACTTCACCAATACTATCAGATGAAAAATTCGCTTAGTAACCTTGCCCATATGCCGCTGGTTGATAGCTAGGAAAGAAAGAAAAAAAGTGTTGGTAATTTTCGTGCGCCTCGGAATCGGTACATTACATTTGCTTGTCCATTTGGCGTGTAAACATAAACCTTACGTGTAAAAGCCCGATTTTTAAGTTTCGGAAAAAAAAAAATATATATATATACATACATATATATATATATATATATATATATATATATATATATATATATATATATTTATATATATATATGAAAAGGGAAACAGCCACAGTAGAAAATGAAACTAAATCGTAACGTTTCGAACTCTTCACGAGTTCCTCTTCAGACGAATAATAAACCGAAATGCATCCATTTCGGTTTATTATTTGTCTGAAGAGGAACTCGTGAAGAGTTCGAAACGTTACGATTTAGTTTCATTTTCTACTGTGGCTGTTTCCCTTTTCATCTTTGTGTACACGTTACTGTGTTCGTGTTTGTGTTTATATATATATATATATATATATATATATATATATATATATATATATATATTATATATATATATATATATATATATATATATATATATATATATATATATATATATATATATATATATATATAATATATATATATATACATATATATATATATATATATATATATATATATATATATATATATATATATATATATATATATGTGTGTGTGTGTGTGTGTGTGTGTGTGTGTGTGTGTGTGTGTGTGTGTGTGTGTGTATGTGTGTGTGTGTGTGTTTATATATATATATATATATATATATATATATATATATATATTTTTTTTTTTTTTTTTTTTTTTTTTTCCCACGCAAACAGGAAAAAATGGCCAAATTATAGTTCACAATTGTCTACAGTCTTATTTTTAATTTGAAAAAATCTGGTTTTTACATGCCCCTTGCATACAGTATCGATATTGCTGTATAATATTTTTTTAAAGGTAAATCAGGAAAAACATTTTACTGCATATTTTTATATGAAAATGAAATAATTTTTATTAGTATTACATATTTTATACCGTTACTTCCTAGTCTGCATGATTTGGTTGCGTTTTTAGTATATTTTGTTCTTTTGACTAATGGGCAGTATTGCTGTCTGTGGCCCATGAACAGAAGCATCCTTTACATTCGACAGTTTGTTCGGACAATAGATCGTCGGGTAAGTGTTCACACACGGGTGAATTTAGTAGTTGTTGTTTCATTGTTTCAGTAATGGATAACATCTCTCAGTCTTATTTGTTGCATATTGTATATTTGTACCGATATACGCTTACCCGTAAACGATTAATTGAATACGCCAACTAGTTTGTTTTATGTAGAGTAAATGACAAGTGTAACTGACTGATTAATAAGCGAGTTTTATTGTTCTAACAGAAAATGGAATAGTTTGTGTGATATTTATATTTGAAAGCAAGTTGGAGGAAATTCACATCCTAAAGTCCGATTTCCCCAAAACTTTATACTATTCTCTTAATCTTAAACCAGAAAAAAATGCCCTATTACATTGCCAAGATTAGATCTTTATCCATTCTACATCGACAAAACCCCTTTAATTATGTATTATCGAATTTAGTCACCCAGAAGAAACACCCGTTTTCTGTGATGATTGGCCGGCAGCGCGATGTGAACGAAGCGAAGAGATGTAAACAAAAGCTCGCAATCACATGTGGTTACGATGGCCTACCCAGAGCAGCAGAAGAAAAGGAAGCAGAAGAAGAAAAACAATTTTCTTCGAAATGCCAAGAAACTAGGAAAGAAAGGCCATTTTGGAAAAGGAAAGAGACTGTCGGAGGAGGAATATAATTATTATATTCGTGTATATGAACAGCTGAAACACGCTGAAGGTGAAGATCAAGGTAAGGCAGGTGGAGACCAGGCAGGTTCATGTTTCCTACTTCCAATCTTTAACATTATTCGCACTGACATTAATGACCTATACCGGATTTGGTTCAGTTTTCCATCTTGGGCTATTTCCTTATGAGAGCGATGCACCCACCGGAGACAAAGTCCGAAAACGTATCATGCGAACCCAAAATTATAGAAAACAAACATTAAGAACTCCAGCTGTGTAAGGACTTTGTCTTTTAGTTTTAATATGCAGAGGATATTTTCGTTATTTTGCAGTAAATATGAGGCCGGAGCAAATGTACCAGTGTTGATTATTACTCAATTTTTTATGCTCTAAGTTGGCAGTGTCCATTTCCCTCAATCTCTTTATAGCACTTGTTAACTTTAACCAGTTATAACAATCAGGCTTTCCCAGACAATATTTATTTCATTTGATTAATTCTCGTGATGAAAACGAATCTGATGATCATTTCTATCATAACCACAGCTGCCAATCTTGTATGTAGTCCTGATAAAATGGGAGGGCATGAAGTATATCAGGGAAATTATGGAGTCAAACAAGCTGAAGTAAGAAGTATATAGATTAAAAATATGTACACCCAGCAATAAAACACTTAAAATTGGCCAGTGACTCTATACAGACTGGTCTCCAATTTTAAAAACTACGGAAATTAATCCATCATTCGGTAAAGTCTACAGGATTTCACATCACCCAAAACAGTATGTCCTAACCAATAAACCAACCTAACCTTAACCTTGTGGGATTTATACTGCTACGCCAGTGGGTCTTTGTCTCTGTGCGAAACATGTGTTTACATGAAGGGACCTGGGCAAACATGTTGCAGCTGGCTGTGAGCGGAGGAGCGGAGGAACAAGCCGAGAGACGCAGTTGGGTGCTGCTCCTGTGAAGACCTCGTGTGTGCCCTTGTGACCTGATATAACTTTGTGTTGCCCTGTTATAAGCTGTATTGTGCTGTGTGACATGCTGGTTTCCCCCCTGTATTGTGCCTATAGAAAAGTGTACGGGTAAATAACTTGTGTAAATAAAGGAAAGACTGTCATTTTGTGTTTACTTCGTGCCCTGCCTCAATCATAGCCTCTTCTCCCTCATGGCTGCCGCCATCTTTGGACCACATGATAAATCGGCGCGTCTCACTGATCAAACACAAATCCCACTCCTGACACCAATTGTTACGCCGGCCGCCTCGTCTCTCTGCCACCAACACAAGGCAGGCTAGGCAGACGGCGTGTTATATACAGGGTCGTGAACACTGAACAGCTCCAAGAGGCACCGAACACCACAGCGTCCCAGAACACCAGGAGAGGAAACGCCAAGTGGCGAGGCAGGGCACGAAGTAAACACAAAATGACAGTCTTTCCTTTATTTACACAAGTTATTTACCGTACACTTTTCTATAGGCACAATACAGGGGGGAAACCAGCATGTCACACAGCACAATACAGCTTATAACAGGGCAACACAAAGTTATATCAGGTCACAAGGGCACACACGAGGTCTTCACAGGAGCAGCACCCAACTGCGTCTCTCGGCTTGTTCCTCCGCTCCTCCGCTCACAGCCAGCTGCGACATGTTTGCCCAGGTCCCTTCATGTAAACACATGTTTCGCACAGAGACAAGACCCACTGGCGTAGCAATACATTAAGATCTACATAATCCCGGACACCCATGGTATTATATATGTGCCAAGCAGGGGGTTAAGCCCCCTGCACCCCCATGTATTTAATACAAAGCAATCTATATATTCCCTAGCAAAGGGGTCTGCCCAATGGATCCCTGTGGGATTTATAAGATACATTATATATATTCCCTAGCCTGGGTAAACAACCAGAAATAGGTGGGGGGATATAATTTCGCTCTATCAAAAGTGAAACACCAAACTTTTCTTAGCTTGCATCTACAGTCTCAATTGCTTGGTTTCCAATACTTTTTTAGCATTTGGGGCACATGATTGGCTCAAATGTCAAGCTGTGGTGGTTATTCCCCATTGCTTACCCCTCCTCCTTGCTCTACTGTCTATCCCCTCGTCTCCATCTCTTAAGAACTTTGTTTTTCCAAACTTCCCAACCAACTAGCTTCTCAGAAAGTCTTGAGGATATTCAAAATTTTTTAATCATGACCTCAAAAAAATATGCCTATCCCAGATCCTCCCATTCCTTCTACACTCAAAGTGACTGCCGACATCCATCCTCCCCCTTCTGTTCCCCCCAACACCCCTTTCTCCCACTCCCTCCCAAGACACCCCATCTCCCATGCTCCATATACACCAACTCCCCTTTCCTTCCCTGTCATCCCTTTTGCTCCCTCCTCCAATTCTCCCCTCCTGATGTTTCTCCTTAAACTCCATTATGATCCCTTGTCTTGTTTCCCGATTCCCCCCAAACCCATACTTGTTGTCTTGGAAAGGGGAATGAGGACCATGTTGGGGAACATCCTTGCCTTAGGCCTCAGGCCTTGCCTCAACCAAATTTTTGTGATCTTTTCCTTTTCTTACCCCCCCCCCCTCCTAATCCCTTGCTCGTTGGTGTCGTGGGGAGGCTTAGGAGACAGAGACTGAGGCCCAATGTAGGGGATCACCCTGACCTTGGACCTCAGCCCTCGCCTCAACTAATTTTGCATGGTCTTTTCTTCTCTCCCTTTCCTTTCTTTCTCTTCTTCATCATCCCCTTCTTCTGTCCACTTCCTAAGGTGTGAGAACCGTGCTGAACCCTCATGGGGACCCTAAGGGGTAGACCGTTTCTTCTCCCCTTTTATTTCAGGCTCACCATGGCCAATGATTAACCCTTATCCGACGGGTAGTATTCATATTGGCCCGGGCCTCGCTGCCGGGGGCTTATATCGTCGCTCTAGCATGCGCGACCACTCATGCCAAATACCAGCATCCCATGCCGTTTCTTCGTAATACTACGAAGATATGTTGTATTTTCAGTTTTCATTATTTTTTAAAGTCTCTACTTGCCAAACTTCCTGATAAATCGAGACTGAAGGGTATTTTTGTTGTTATATAGACTCCATAATTGATCATTATTCAGTCTATAGTCCGAATAAAATAAGCAGTGTGCAGCATCATGGAGTTGAAATCATTGGTTTGTTGTTGTTGTTGTTGTTGTTTTTTTTTGCATGGTAGAAATGAGAAAGTGTTAAAACCGACTTAATCACACTTTCAGTGGCAGAAAAATAATCTTTTGCCATGATTGTAACAAAAAAAAACTCGTGGCATGTCCATACATACTCTATGGCATGTGCGTACGTGCCCCCGACAGATGGTCCCGCCATGCCATGGCATGTGCGTACATGCCACCCGTCGGCAATGGGTTAAGATCCTTTACCCTTGTTAGGGGCATTAAGGCTTGCCCCTTTATCAGCTAGCCTCTCTAAATTTATTGTCATTAATTTCCCACCCCTGGCTCTCCTTTGACCACAGCTCTGACTGATTCTAATACTCCTTCCTTAATGTCTGTGATCAGTTCTATCCATTCCAAATCATCCACCCAGGATATTAGTCATCCTTCAGAATACACTCCTACCTCTCTCCCAACATTGTTTTCCTCCCAACAGTACTACCTCTCTTCATACCACCCATCTTCCTCCTGCCCTCATCCTACTGCTTCCACCTGTACAAACATTTTGAGTACCCCTTTTGGCCTAGCCAGGTGGGATGAATTCTTTGATTCCCCCCTACAGCTCTGTACTCTGACAATATCCTTCTTTTCCAAAAATGTCTCCAAAAGCAGGTAGGCACGGGAGTCTGCTACATGTAGCGGAACTTCCCACTCCATGCGCTCTGGTGCGTCGCTGCATGTACAGCTGTATCCTGCAGACTAAGCAATATGTTATGACACTTTTACACATGACCTGTCGGTAACAGGTGAATACTTGTACAGGAACTGTTTCCGTCTCTCTGACTGATTGTCCTGCCTACGACAAGGACTGGTCAGTCTGTGAAAACAACTTGCTCACATGCCTCATTGACTATCATGCAAAAGCAGTCCATAGCTACACAATTCTTCCCAGAGGCCAACGAAAGGCCTACACCAGTATTGCCAAGATTAGCTTCTGCAGATGTGACCTCCATGAAGTTTATGTTGGTGGAGTGTCCTGCCCGTTCCAAACATATCGACCCTTTCCCCATCAATGTCAGAAATGTTGGCGTTTTGGCCACCGCTGCCCTCTATGTGCCCAACCAGGTCATGACTGTTCAAATTGCTCTACTCAGTCACGTACGAGTACCAATTGTGGTGGCTCCTATAATGTATTTCATAGGAGCTACCCTCCCTACAAGCTTAAATCTGAGGCAGCAGTTCTCAGATTCAAACTAGGCCTCATTCTGTGTGAGGCTAGACAAGAAGCACACTTACGAGATTTTTCTCTTTCTACCTATTCCAAAACTGTACTTTGCTCTGTTCACCTCTCATCTTCTCAAGAAGTCTCACCATCTCCCTCTGGATCTCTTTCCTCTACTCTGAACCATCCTATCTCTAGTCCCTATCTCCCCCAGTCAAATTCCTTTTCCATCCTAAATTCAGGTACTCCATTCTCTATCACTTCCCCCATGCCTACCCCCCCCTTCTCATTCTACCTTCGCACCAGACAATCTAAACATTCTACTCCATCTTCTACCACATCCTCACCTACACCCTTCCTCTGCTCCTTGAACATCTATTTCCTCTTTACCACATAAGAAAACCTTGTTTCTCGGGCCTCCCCACCCAACTCCCCTCCAGAAACTCTTGAAGACCTCCAAAAGTTCCTAAACATGACTCAAGGAAATAATTCACTTCCTCATCCAACCCTTAATCCCTCTATTCCTATTCACTCTACATTCAAAGTATTTCCTGATATCCATCGCCCTCTTCCTCAAGTTCCCTTTATCCCTCTTCCTCCCACTCACCCAAAAAATACCCATCCTCTCCATGTTCATCACCATTCCCTCTTCCTTCCTCACTATCCTTACCACCCCCACTTAGATGCTTATGTGACTCCCTTATGCCTCAACAATGTCTTTCTCTCGACCCCTCCCCTCCTGACATTCTTCCCGATACTTAGTCACTTTCCCGTTCCTTTATTTCATTCTCTGGATTCTTCTACTTCTACAACATTTCTTACTATATCACTCTTTGATTGTTTCATAATAGCTCTTTTGCAGTTTCCTCATCCTACAGTAATCTACAACCTTTGACATCTAACATGTCCTATCCTGATCATTAACTCATTTCAACCCTTGACCTTTGATGTCTAGCATATTTATCTCTTTTCACCATGAACCATTTTCCTTTTCTTCTCCAACCCTTTCATCTGCCCAGTTCCTCAGATGTGTGAGGTGTGTTGAAAGGCTAAAAGGATAGTTTTGGGTCATTCCTGAATGGCCTCATGGAACCACGGGGAAGGTATTCCCGTTTAGTTATCTAGCCCTTACTGCTCGTGAGGACCCTGAGATGTAAACCATTTCTCTTCCCCATATACTTCAGGCTTCCCTTGGCCAGTAGTGATTTTGTACCTTTGTTAGGAACACTGAGCCTTACCCCTTTATCAACTAGCCCAGGTTCCCTGACCCTGTCTCTCCTTAATTGTGACTGCTTTCCCTTCCTCGATCCTTGCTGTCAGCTCAGTTCATTCCAAAGCACCTATCTTGGTCATTGCCCAACCTTTAGAAAATATTCCTTCCTCTCTCCCAACATCCTCAACTCCATCTCCTCATTCTCTGCATACCACTCCCTCTTCCTCCCATCCTCGCCCTTCATACTGCTTCCACATCAACAATGTTAGGTTAGATTATTAATTGTCTTTACATATAGATGTCTCCACAAGCACTAAGTCACGAATGAGCCATTGATTATTTCACAGTATCCCTTCTACTCTGAAATATTAGTGGTTTCTGTTCTTACACACCTGTATTTTCCATTTTATCTAATTGCCCTTAACTCTCCCCCCTTTCCCATTTTACCAATCCCTGTTTCCTCAACCTCTACATTCACCTCTCTTTCTTTTTCAGTACCATGCAATCTGAAAATGATGTACAACTTTTTCCATGTAGCACATTTAATCATTAGCATATTAAATCCACTCTTTACCCTTTTCACTACTATACTCTCCTATAGTATTCTATGAACTTTAACCGTTTCCTAACGGGTAGTATTCATAGTAGCCCTGGCCTTGCTGCCTGGGGCTTATATCATCGCCCTAGCATGCACGACCACTCATGCCAAATACCAGCATCCCATGCCGTTTCTTCGTAATACTACGAAAATATGTTGTATTTTCAGTTTTCATTATTTTCTAAAGTCTCTACTTGCCAAACTTCCTGATAAATCGAGACTGAAGGGTATTTTTGTTGTTATATCCTCCATAATTGATCATTATTCAGTCTATAGTCTGAATAAAATAAGCATGGCATGTCCATATACATACATGCCCATACATACATGCCCACGGCAGATAGTCCCGACATGCCATGGCATGTGCGTACATGCCACCCATCAGGAATGGGTTAATGTCTAGCACAGTATTTGCTTTGTTTAACTATTTACCATTTAACATTATCTTTCTTGTTTTCAGAGATTTTGGTCCGTAACTTCTTCCGTGAATTACAGCGTGAAGGGCAAGAAAAAAGTCTGGCTGGCAATCAGATCATATCAAGGGTATTGGACCATGCACTCCCCATTGCAGACGTTTGTCAGGTGGTGGAGTTCACCCGTGTCTTTAAAGAAGATATACGCTCAACATGTGTAGATCCTTTTGCCTCGCATGTAATGCAAACATTATTAGCTCTGGCCCTTAAGTATTCACAGGTATGTTTTTCTATATTATATTACCAGATTTATAGTGTTATTTTATTATTTTAAGAACTTGGTTTTGATTCACATTTTTTGATAGTATATTTCAGCATTCATTTTGTGTTTTAGGAAAATGCTACACAGATGAGGTTTGAAGAGAATGAGGAGACCAATGAAGTTACAGAAAAAAGCATTCCCGTTACAAAGGAAGTAAAGGAAGAATTCATATCATTCTTGGAGAAGGTTAGTTGACAGCTCTACACATCAACTAAAGGATTTAAAAAGAGTAATGTTGCTAAGGTCAAAATGTATATGGTGAAATAAGAAAAAAAAAGTGTTTATTTCTTTAATATTATTCTTTTTTTCAGATAAGTAAATTTGTTTACAACAATCTAGAAGACTTCATTTGGGACACATATGCAAGTCACATTATATGTTCTATCATTATGGTTTGTTCAGCAATTGATGTGCAAAACACAATTAAAAGCAAACAAAAGTCACAGAGTAATCATTGCCTGTTCAGAGAAGAAGGAAAGGAGCTGAAAGTTCCTGCAGTATTAAATTCAATACTTCCAGACATTGCAGAGAGGTTTACCAAGTTACCTGACATTTCAGGTAAGTGTTACTATTTAGCCTAAGTGTTATTTGGTAGTCTTTTCCAAATTTTAGATTGATATGTCAGAATCTGACAGGGCACCATAAA
>NC_051391.1:40093662-40109306 GCF_015228065.2 Penaeus monodon
ATTACCAAGGAGTCAATTACTAGTACTACTTATTTCACCTGTTCACATTTTTCCTTTGTTTATTGAAATATTCTCTATCTTATATTACTAATTGTCACAAGGTATACTAATTACCTCCTTGGGAACTGAATGCTTGTGGAACCATCTTTATAAAGATATTTCATAAAACAAAACCACAGTGAGCATTACGTTTTCCCAGTGGCAGTGGGTTGAGAGTTGTATATATTTTTAAGATATATAAAACTTATTTATGTTTCATTTGAATTCTTTATGGTATTAAAAGCTAGCCATTTTCTTAGATGTGATGCAAATTAAGTTGGACTTAAAAGCTATTTATCTGTTACATTGAAATAATGTTTTGAAATTCATTAATGTATGCAAATAATTCTGGACTTTTCCTTCTATGTAGCTCCTCATTCACCTTTATACCGCAGGCAGTGATGGAGTTCCTTGACTGTAACCAGCCAGACCGACATGCTCAGTTTGTGCCACTCTTGTTAAGAATGATGAAGTTTGATGAATTCCAGAAGAACAAAGCAGAAGATACATTACCATCCACTACTCTTCATGGAAGTCTCATTTTACAGGAATTCTTGCAGTTTAACAAGCCATTAAAGGTATATATTGTCTGCCATTGTTAGCTTGTGAAAGGATGTCAGACTTGAAAGTTTACATATTTGTGTGAAAAGTTATCATTCCTTTTCCTTACCTTCTGTTAATGTGATGATTTTTATATCAGCCCTCCATTTTTTCAGGTTGTGAAGAGCTTGCTAGAAATGACAACACACAGCCTTCAGGAGTTAGCTTGTGACATGCGAGGTTCTCATGTCATCAGTGCTTATTTTGCTAGCAAATTTGTAGGTTCAAAAAATCATGAAAAAATGGTGCACAAATTTAAGGTAAATATTTTGAATGTCAATATACAGACACAGAAAGGTGTTTAAATCATTGATTCTTTTTTCCTAGTATAATCTGTAAGTGAATTCTTTTCTTTATCACTGATGTGCATTTTTTTCTCAAGGGAACATTCACAGCATTAGCTTGCTGCAAGAGTGGATCACGAAGCCTAGATGATATGTGGAAGGTAGCAAGCATCAAGATGAAGACACTGATATGCAGTGAGCTTGTTGAAGATGAGATAAAATTAAAAGAAAACACTTTTGGCAAATTCATTTTTTCAAACTTTATGGTGAGTATTTTATATTGTGTATACCATTTTATTTGGCATCATAGAATTCTCATTATGATTTCAAAGGATATTACTAGAGGTGTGGTTCTCAACCTGTATGTCACTAAACTTTCATGATTAGCCGTCAAATATGTTGCATAATATTTTGCAGATTAATTTTTTTTTTTTTTTTTTTATGTTTAATTTTTTTTTCTTTAATGTTACTGTCATTTTAGTCTGAAATACTGAGAAAATATAGAGAACTAATTTAAGATTACCCAACCTAAAGTTTTCAATAATAGAAAGGTTGCTGATATAGTGAATTACAGTAGTGTGTACATTTTCAGTTGAATATGATAACTGTATACAAGTATACAATATTCATATTCATATTCATATTCATATATTAACCCAGTTACTATGGGTTTATGTACTGTTCCCTGTAGTTTTATGTGAATATTGTTACATACAGATGGCTCCACAAGGACTGCTCCTGATTTCCCCATTCCTTGAAATTTCATGAAAATGTGTTTTTCTTTCTAATACTATTGATATTGATACTGTTATTATTCTTACTGATATTATGAGGATTAAATTGTTAATAAAATCTTGGTAACATTAAAGACAATAAAGTAATACAAAAGAAACTCCTAAAATCAAGGAAAAGGGTAAACAGATTAGATAGGTAAGACTAATAACTGACTCCTTGGTGATTAAGCACTTGTACAGCATTTTTTCTCCCAATTTATTTCTAGCTCAACCACTGATACTAATACCTCCTCCTTGATGTTTGCTATGAACTCTATCCATTCCATATCATCCACCCAGCTCATTACTCAACCTTCAGAATACACCCCTTCCTCTCTCATCCCAGTATCCTCTACTCTATCTCCTACTGCATAGTCTTCTTCATTGTCTACCCCCTCCCACCTTATTACTACTCTTCATCCTTATTGTCCTTCTCCCAACAGTACTCTCTCCGTACCCTATCTTCCTCCCACCCTCTGCCTTCTACTGCTTCCACCTCTGCAAACCTTTTTGGTCCAGTCAAGTGGGATTGATTCTCTGTAATTCTCCCTACAGCCCCATACTTTGACAATACCCCTCTCTTTCAACAATGTCTGGAAAAATAAGTTGGCAAAGTTTCCTTTCAGGGTTGTTCGAATCATTCATGCCTTGCCAAAGTTACATCTGAGTCCCAAGTTCTTGCATTATCTACCCTGACTGACCTCACATGAAGTTTGTATTGGTGGAGTATCCTGCCCAGTCCAATCATGTCTACCCCTTCCCTGTCAATGATAACCCTTTACAGACGGGTCACATGTACAATTGCCATAACACACCCCTTGGTCTGCAGGGTACAGCTGTATGCACAATGATGCTCCAGAGTGTGTGGAGCGGGAATTTCAGCTACTTGTAGCGGACTCCTTCACCTAGTGTCTGGACTTTGCTAGAAATCACTAGAGTTTATGACTCTCTGATATCTGTTAGCATTGGGTTAAACACATAATTTTGGCCACCTTGCCAAACACTGTCGCTCCACAGCCTGCTGCCATCTGTACCCAACCTGGTCATGACCATTCAGATTGCTCAACTCAGTCATGCCTATAATGTATTTTATAGGAGCTGCTAGACAACCTAAACCAGGGTTTCTTAACCTGGAGGGCATGCCCCCCCCCTAGGGGGTCTTCAGTATTTTCCAAAGGGGGCATGAGCCCATGAAAAAAGGCTGTAATTTTTCTAATTATCTTTGTTATTCTTGTAACAAGAGCATGATCAGATAATAGAAAGTTTAATTATAATGCCACCAATTCATACTCATTAAAAAGAATAACAAAACATAATTTTCTTTAAAATCTGGGAGGGAATTTTATTTACAGATGCAAGGGAGGCATGGAGGGAAGGACAAATTCCTAAAGGGGGCGTGGTAGTTAAAAGGTTAAGAACCACTGACCTAAATGTTCCACCCCATCTTCTCCTACCACATCCTCTCCTCTACCCACCTCTTCCTCTGTTCCTTGGATATCTATTCCTTCTTCTCCTCCTCATAAGACCTTCCCACCCAGCTCCCCTACAGAAACTCTTGAAGACATCCAAAACTTCCTAAACATACCCAAGAGAATGCTCCCTCCCTCATCCACCCTCTAATCCCTCTGTTCCTATTTGCTCTACGTTCAAAGTATTTGCCAATATCCATCCTCCTCCTCCTCCTCTTCCCACTCTCCCAAAAAACATCCCATCCTCTCCTCTTATATATGCAACACCATTCCCTCTCTCTTCTACAGTATCCTTACCACTCCCACCTGGATACTCATGTGACTCCCTTGTCACAACAATGTCCTTCTCCTGATCCCACCCCTCCTGACATTCGTTCCCGTATCTTATTCTCTGGATTCCTCTACTACAACTACCATTCTACCTGTAATACCCTTTGACTATTTCAGAATGGCTCTTTTGCGGTTTTCCCCATACAATGTTATTCTCCCTTCCTCAGACACACTCCATTTGATCAGATTGCCCTATACCTTTAACCCCTTCTCCTTTTACAAATCCCCATGGTATTCCATCTGTTCCCCATCTATACCCTTTTCACTGGCATTCTATCCTACAGCATTCTATAACCTTTGACATCTAACATCTTTACCTAATTATTAACTAATTTTCTACCTTTTTGCCAGAGTACTTTACCCTAGTGCTGTGTGACCTTTAATGTCTAGTCTATTTATTTCTTCTAACCATTCACCATCATAACATAAGCATCCTTATTTTCACATTAATGCTTTCTGTCTAATGATTGTATTATGTTAATGTGGGCATATTGAAGCTTATGATATAGGTGAAAATTTAAATCAACTCAATGCCATGTGAAGGGAGATGGTTCTGTTGAAAGCCCACCTCATGGGGATGTTTAACCCTTTACCGACAGGTAGTATTCATAGAGGCCGGGGCCTCGCTGCGCTTATATCGTCGCCCTAGCATGCGCGACCACTCATGCCAAATACCAGCATCCCATGCCGTTTCTTTGTAATACTACAAGGATATGTTGTATTTTCAGTTTTCATTATTTTCTAAAGTCTCTACTTGCCAAACTTCCTGATAAATTGAGACTGAAGGATACTTTTGTTGTTATATAGACTCCATAGTTGATCATTATTCAGTCTATAGTCCGAATAAAATTAGCATTGTGCGGTATCATGGAGTTGAAATTGTCGTTTTTTGTATGGTAAAAATGAGAAAGTTTTAAAACTGACTTAATCACACTTTCACTGGCAGAAAAATAATCTTTTGCTGTGATTGTAACAAAAAAAACTCATCACATGTCCATACATACACTATGGCATGTGCATACGTGCCCCTGGCAGATGGTCCCGCCATGCAATGTGCGTACATGTACTGGCATGTGCGTACATGCCACCCGTCAGCAAAGGGTTAATAGTATGGCTGTAGATGTTTAAATTCTATCCTGTTATCATGCCGTATGATATAGATGAAAGTTTGATTAACTCAGTACTGCTGGGAAAATGCTGTGCTCATATTTAATTTTTTTGTGAAATGTCTCTGCACATAGATGGCTCTGCTAGTGCTCAGCCACAAATGAGTCAATTAGTAGACCTTGTGACCTTATCTGATTTCACCTTACTCATAATTGGCTCATTGGTGATTTAGTACAAGCGTAACCATCTATGTGTAAAAACAATAAAGTAAACTCACACTGGGCATGGCATGTACGTACATATAATACATAAAAAATACTAGGGAAGAAATTAGGCAGTACAAACCCCCAAAATGATGGAAAATAATACTTGCAGTCATATGAGTATACACTTAACATTTTCGGGGCTTGGTATGGGGTGCTCCTAGTGGGCCCGTATTTGTACCAATACTATGCAGGGGCCTAGTGGAACAAGCAATACCTGTAAAACTTTAATAATGCAGAAAAGTGTGAGGGAAAGTGGCTCTCTTGAAAGCCCACTTCACGTGGATGTTTAATAGTATGGCTGTAAGTGTTTAAATTCTATCCTCCTATCATGCCGCATTAGTTATTTTAGAATGTAGTTATAATGAATAGTAATAATTCCTTAAACTGTCCCAGTATTGAATGTCACTGAATATTATTGCACTTTTTTTTTTTTTTTTTTTCCCACCATCCTCAAATATTTATTGTCTATGTAATGGAAACATCAAAACATAACTCATATGTTAGCATTATATGACTGAGAAAGACTAAAATATTAAAGTAAAATAAATAGAAAATTTAAGGTCAACATGAATTTAAAATTTCCCCCCATTAATTTATTTCTGAACTTAGCAATCAACCTAGTTTTATAGTCTGTACATTATGTCAGTGATTTTTTTTTCTAGGTATCTCTGTTTCGGAAGAAGGATAAATCAGATTGGCAAGAACTTTTGAACAGAAAAGAAAAGAAAAGAAAGATGTTTGATGATCTGCTGAAGGAAGCTGACTCAGGTAAACCATTTGTACTTTTACTCCTGTTTACTCAAAATATTAAATTATCACATTTATTAAAGCCCAATATTCCTCAACCTTCTCTTGCTGCCCAGTTGAAAAAAAAACACCAAATCTGTGATGGCTGTAAAAGTAGAATTTTGACACCAGGAAATTGGTCTTGTTGTAGTAGATCACATATTTCTTAAATAGTAGAGCATCAGAATTGAAAGTAGTTGCCATAGAAATGCAAAGGGAAAGAGAAAGAAAAGAAGTTAAAGAGGGGAGAGGAGTGGAGAAAAAAGAGAAAGTTGGGAGAGGAGTGGAGAAAAAAGAGAAAGTGGGGAAGAGGGGAGATAAAAAGAAAGAGAGGTACAGAGGAGGGGAAAAGGGAGAGAGGGTAAGAGGGGAGAATGGAGAAACAGAGAGAGGAGAGGAGAAGAGAAGGAGGAAAGAGAGAGGAGAGGAGAGAAGGGGAAGAGAAAGAGAGAGGAGAGGAGAGAAGGGGAAGAGAAAGAGAGAGGAGAGGAGAGGAGAGAGGGAAGAGAAAGAGAGAGGAGAGGAGAGAAGGGAAGGAGAGAGAGGAGAGGAGAGAAGAAGCGACAGAGGGAGAGGGAGAGCTACAGAGGGAGAGGGGAGAGAGAGAGAGAGAGAGAGAGGGAGACGTGAAGAGAGAGAGGGAGTGCGTGAGAGAGAGAGAGAGGGAGAGAGAGAGAGAGAGAGGGAGAGAGAGAGAGAGAGGGAGGGAGATGAGAGAGAGAGAGAGGGAGATGAGAGAGAGAGAGAAGGGAGATGAGAGAGAGAGAGAGAGAGATGTGAGAGAGAGAGAGAGAGAGAGAGAGAGAGAGAGAGAGAGAAGTGTAAAAACATTAAAGTAAACTCACAACGGGCATAGCATGTATGTACATGCCATGACTGTCGGTTTTGGGTTTTTGGGTTAGTTTGTTGTATGATGCCAAAAAATTGTCATTGAAATCTAGAATAAAGACTGACTTAGTGCATCAACTTGATAAAATGTTTCCTTTGGTGTTCCTCAGGGATCTGTACTAGGGCCAGTTCTTTTTTCTTTATATGTGAATGACTTGTCAGAATCCTTAACAAATTGCTTTGTGGTTCAGTATGCAGATGACACCCAGTTATTTTTTACTGGAGCTACCAAATCTATCTCTGATCTAATCAAAAGAGCAGAAAATATTTTAACAACTTGTCAAAGTATACTTTCAAAAGAATGGCCTTCTTCACATTAAGAAGAAAAATTAATATATATTTATTGACTCGGGGAGAGATGAGGGTACAAGGGGATGGGAGTATAAGAGTGGATTTAGGGGAATTTTGTTAGAAGAAACTTTCCAAACAGTACCAATATTACTTCCTTACTGTCCGTACCTCCCATTGACAACTAAAAAGATGTGTGAAAACATTCTGCCGGGTTTTTAGAGGCTATGGTTATTTGAGTTTAACATCAGGTCTAAATACACTCAATTGGGCAGCCATGGATGATCGGGGTTAATATTCAGAGAGTATCACTGTTATATTAGTAATTATATAAATATCATGAGAAACATTTGGATTTTTATTATAATATTTACCAAACATGCATACATACACATATATGATTTGTATATTTTTTTTATTTATTTATCTAATTATTTATTTATTTTCAGATACACCAAAGAAGAAAAAGAAAAAGAATGAAAAAAGTTCTGTGGACTCAAAGGCCATAACAGAAGATGACATTTTTCTTGATGTTGAAGGAGGCGTTGAGGAGGAGGAACTTTTATCAGAATAAGTTTTCAATTATACATCAGCAATTTATGAAAGAATGTATGATATACTTTAAATATATTTTGTTTTTTGAAACTATTTTTCATATTCCTAATTTAAATACATACCAATGATTTTGGAGGATGTTGCAATAGGAAACTCTTGTTTACTACAATGATGCTGTATAGACTTGATTGTATGCAAAAGATTAAAATCTTGTCAAGCTATCAACCTATTGGTTGATAGCTTGAATATAATACTGATATGTATTTTGGTAAAAAAAAAAAAAAAAATCAAGTATTCATAAAAACACTAAACATAAAATTATATCTATATGGAAGTGATAATATAAACCTGTTGAAACTAAAGTTTATCTTATAGAATAACAAAACCTACGGTTTCAACTCCATGATACCACACACTGCTTATTTTATTCAGACTATAGAGTGAATAATGATCAACTATGGAGTCTATATAACAACAAAAATATCCTACAGTCTTGATTTATCAGGAAATATGGCAAATAGAGACCTTAGAAAATAGAAAATAGGTTCTTAGTATTACGAAGAAAAGGCAAGGGATGCTGGTATTGGGCACAAGCGGTCGCGCATGCTAGGGTGAGATATAATCCCCCGGCAGTGGGGCCTGGGGCACTATGAATACCACCTGTTGGGAAAGGGTTAACAAATTCTTATGTGGATTATAGAAACAAACGAGATGTTTGGAAGTATTCACAAACCTTGATTTCTCAGTATATCATTGGCCGTGTGTCAACCATTCCATATTATGTAAATCATAGCTTATTTTGAAAAAAATGTTAATATACCTTTTAATAGGGTTTGTCAGTATCAGCAGGATTGTTCTTTGCGGACCTAGAAGAAAATTGTTTGTTTGATTTTGCTAACATGTGGGTAAAGTTCAGGAAACCTGCAAAAGCTGTTTCATGTGGTTTAAACTATGGTTGCTACAAAGAGGTGGAGAAATATTCCCCAGAGATGTCTTTGAGTCCAAAATTAAAGTAATCACAAAAGCATTTTCTGTCGATATGATAGTGATTAAAGTATCTTTTTCTAAATTGTCTGCTGCATTTGCATAATTTACCCAGACAAGTTCAGTTTATTTGTAACTGATTTTAAACACTTTTCTCTGCCAAAGGCTTAAAGTACTTACTAACAATAATAGTATTTTAGGATAGAAGAAACACGTTAATGAATAAAACTTTGTAATGGTAATATGAAATTTTCATGATACAAGGATTCACAATCACTCTAAATATATATATAAAGAAAAAAAAAACAAAAAACAAAACAGAGTGCATATATATACAGATTACATAAATGAAGTGTAACAAAAATATAACATGACACTTAAGACCACAACCCAGTGAACGACCTATAAGGCTGTTCTCCATACAAGAAGCTGCCTCAACAGTATTAATTACAAAATGTCTTTGTGCAGAACTCATCTTTGTTCCCATTTCTTTAGCTAGAAATATATGTATATAACAGTTTTTCCTGGGTTTCATAAGATACTCTAATTTTGTAGTCTTTCAATATTTTTGCTTTAAATTATAATTTTGTTTTATAATTTTTCTTAATGTATTATATGGCAAACATTAAAAAATTAAGCTTAAAAGAAAGTAAATATAATTATTGGAAAGTTACATTTCATGGTATATAAAATGCACAGGATTAGTCAATGAAGTTCTTTTCAATATTTAGTTTTTAAAATATTTATGACAATGATTAAAAAGGAATGAAGTAATTAATCTAGTAAAAAGAAATACTTGACAACATACTTGATACCATGACATCCAATGGCTATATTGGTATAAAATAATACTTTATTGCTTCCATATCTATCATCTTTGTGTGTGTGTGTGTGTGTGTGTGTGTGTGTGTGTGAGCGTGTCTGTGTGTGAGCGTGTCTGTGTGTATATGTGTGAGTGTGTATGTGTGTCAGCGTGTCTGTGTGTATGTGAGCGTGTCTGTGTGTATGTGTGTGAGCGTGTGTGTGCGTGTGCTTGTGCGTGTGCTTGTGCATGTGCCTGTGCATGTGCATGTGCATGTACATGTGCGTGAATCAATAAATAAATAATGTCTACATTATGTGTATATATTTTTCTATTATTAAAAAAAAAAAAATCCTCAGTCAACCTCTACCAAGAAAAAGTCCTGGGAATTATTTTGAACAATCTTTTCAAACACATTCCACACTTAAGAGCAGCAGTTAATATAAAGATGAATCTTACTTATAAAACCAAGAGCATATTGTAGTCATACCAGTATGAGGAAGATTTTCTCAGTATCTCTTGTTTCTATGAAATTACAGTAATATAAACCTTAACTAAGATACATTACAATAATGTCAGTCAGATGTTTCCCAGTGATCATTATACAGTATAATATGGGTAGGTCTTTTGTTCAATATTTCAATGATAACACAACAGTGCTTCATCTTCACATTTCAGAAACCATTAAACTGTGCAAAATGCAATTATTACCTATTTAGTTTTTGCAACAAATAAAACTTCCAATAACCTCTTGTAACAACCACTCCACAATTCCATTCTGAGATATTATGTACTACATTGTAAAAATAACCCACAAAGGAAAAAAAAGTAAGTAGCTTTATATGTACTGTCAGACATTCAACTCTTCTTTTTTTCCCCTTTTATGTATGCATACTGAATATTTATACATATTACACGTACAAACTAACAATCATTTGTTAAATCTGGAATGGTATGCTACTCTGCAAATAATATAATATCCAGTAACCACAATTTTTTTTCTTACTGAATGCTTAGACGAGGAGGTTGGCTCCCTGTGGAAAGATTCCCCCAAACACATTTCCAAATCAAAACTTACCAACAACAGACCTAAGTTATTTTTGGAATAGGTGAGAGTTTGTCTATGATCATTATCATTACTATTAAATCAATTATTACTCCTTTTGTTAACAGTGTACAGCATGGATGGCAGGGCATCAAAATAGGTTTAGCAAAATATTTATTTCAAATAAAAACTGACAAACATAAGAGTGCAGTGTTGGCAGCAGCTGATTAGATTATATTAAGTTTACAATATATATATTTTTTATACCACTGAATACTAGAAATACAATTCTCTGGACATAAAAAAGTACATTGTTGATGTTCCAGAACCGACTCTCCAACCAAGTTGGCATTGGAAGCAAGGCAGAGGAGAGCTGCATCTGACTGTACATAGAAAGATGCACTACTGAACTTCATGAAGCTAATCTGTCAGATCTGATTCTTCAGACCCAGCACACAAAGTTTAAGATCATTATAATAAATGAAATGATTTTGCCTCAATCTTATCCTAAACAATATCATGAGCAAAATAGTGATATCTTACTGATTTTCATCGTAAGCATCTCTTTAAATGAACATATATTATGAATTATTAAAGGAAAAGAGTAACTGAAATTTTGACATTTCACATCACAGACTCATACCTCAGTATATGAAAGTACATTCAAAGATGAAATGGATGTGTAGATGGAAGCATGATTGCCTTGTCTGTATGCAAATGATAGGTACATTCAGGTATGCGTATGTTAAATGTAGAACAAATGAAATATGTCCAAAACTAAGCAGGCCATAAGTAGAGAACTCTCTACTATTTTTCCTTTAATTAAGTAAAGGATAACCATCCTTTATATAAATCCTGAGCAATGTGTATGAACATTTAATTCAAGGCAATTAGAATGAGCCATTTCAAAATCTATTTTCATATTATTATCAACATTTTCATTAACAATTATGGGGTCTTTTTCTCATAAAATATATCAAAATAACATTAAATATTTTGGAATTATTTACATTCATCTAAAATATTTTCCTTTTAAATAAATAACTTTGATGGGCAAAGCCCAAGATGTATTTCAAGCTTTGTAAAATTACATAGCTGAAGCACAATGACATTCATTCATAAGAATGAATAACAATATTTGTGGAAAATTTCCTCCATGAAAATGGTACACCCAACTGCTTATAGGCTTCATACCATAAAAAACACACAGTATACATAGATAACCGACTTCTATATCCCAAAAATTAATATTCTTATTTTTTACCTTAGAGCTTGATTTAATGACTTTAATGACACATTATATGAAGTACTGTATACTGGTTTCAAAACTGCAGCAAAAAAATGGGCAAACACAACACGGTCAAGGCTGTCTACCTTGAAAGGTAATGTGTGGTTGCTAATGAGGTTATGTTTGTTTATTCCTGCAAGTCCTACTCTGGAGAAACAAATTCTCAGAATGTTGTCATTCACACTCTAGCGGCTTGTGCTGTCTACAAGACTTCCCTCTGCTGCCAGGGTGAAAATGCCATTGGAATGTCCATTGGCAAGGCCATTTGACTGACCATGACCATTCTGGTGACCATTGGCAAAACCATTGGAATGACCATTAGAATGGCCATTAGCATGACCATTTGAGTGGCCATTAGCATGACCATTTGAGTGGCCATTCTCAAGATCATTTTCTTGTTGGATGCCCTCTGTGTGGTTCTGTGGGAACTTAGGCTGTGTCTTGGGTGTAAGGCTCTTGGGGAACTTCATCTGTAATTTAGGAGTAGCAACCTTGGTGGCTCCGAGGGATTCGGGCTGGATGTGTGTGAAGAAGGCTCGAGCATTCTTTCCGTAGTCACGTGGCAGATCATACTTTGCTACTGAAGCTCCCAGGTAGATAGCTCCAAGAGCACTTGTTACCTGTGATAGAGAGGGTATGTGAAATAGGGCTGCTTCCATTTTTTATAATGTTGATTTGAAACAAAAAAAAAAAAAATCATAAACCACTGCCTCTACTCTGTCTTCATAAATCTGTACACTATAAAAATGTTTATTCCCTATTGGGAAGTCTAATTCATAAACTACAACTAAAACTAAACTTGTTTTATAAATGTTCCTCTTAAATGAAGAAAAGAAAGTGAGAGAGAGAGCAAGAGAGATACAAGAAAGAGAGAGCGAGAGAAATACGAGAAAGAGAGCGAGAGAGATACGAGAAAGAGAGAGTGAGAGAGATATGAGGAACAAAAAACGAGAGAGATACGAGAAAGAGAGAGCGAGAGAGATACGAGAAAGAGAGAGCGAGAGAGATACGAGAAAGAGAGAGCGAGAGGGATACGAGAAAGAGAGCGAGAGGGATACGAGAAAGAGAGAGTGAGAGAGATAAGAGAAAGAGAGCGAAAGGGATACGAGAAAGAGAGAGAGAGAGATAAGAGAAAGAGAGAGGGAGAGGGAAAAAAGAGAGGGAGAGGGGAAAAACGAGAAAAGGAGTGAGAGGGATAAAGAAAGAGAGGGGGAGGAAAACAAATTAAAAGAGAGGGAGAAGAAAGGGGGAGAAAGAGAGCCGAAAGGGAAAGCGAGAAAGAGAGGGGAAAAAAGGTTTAAGAAAAAAAGAGGAAAAGAGACGAAAAGAGAAGAGAAAAAGAAAATAAAAAAAGAAAGAGAGCGAAAGGGAAAAAATTAGAAAGGGGAGAGGAAGATATAAAGAAAAAAAAAAGGAAAAGAGATGGGGGGGGAAAAAGAAAGGGGGAGAGAGAGTTTGGGGGAAGAAAAAGAAAGGGGGGAACAAAGAGAGAGGGGAGGGAAGAGAAAAGAGGAGGGGGTAAAAAAAAAGAGAGAGCGAGAGAAAATAAACGAGAAAAGGGGAAGAGGAGAGAGAACAAGAAAAAAGAGAGCGAGGGGAGAAAAAGGGGGGAAAGAGAGGGGCGGGGGGGGAAAATGAAAAGAGAGGAGAGGGATAAGAAAGAGAGAGCGAGGGGGAGAAAGGAAAAGAGAGGCGGAAAGGGGAAACCCTAAAAAAGAGAGAGGGGGAAATAAGAGAAAAGAGAGGGGGAGAGGGAAAAAGGGAAAAGGGGAGAAAGTGAGGGGAAAATATAAAAGAGAAGAGAGGGGAGAACGAGAAAGAGGGGGCGAAGAGAGAAAGAGAAAATAAAGAGAAAAAGGGAAAAGGGGAAGGGAAAATAGGGAGAAAGAGAGAGAGAGGGAACGTAAAGAGGAAGGAATGGTTTACTTGGGGAAAGAGAGAGCAAGGGGGGGAAAATTAGAGATAAGAGGGGAAGGGATAGGGGGGAAAGAAAAGGCGGAAAAGAAAGGAGGGGGAAAAAGAGAGAAAAAGGGGACAGAGAGAGGGAGAAAAAAGGGAAAAGGATAAGAATAAGGGACTTATTATATATTAATTTTTTTTTTTTTTTAAAAATATGGATTTTAAATTTAAATAAAAAAGAATAAAAAAATAAATATATTAACATATAAAAAAAAAAAATAAAACAAAAAAGATAAATAAAAAACAAAAAAAACATAAGAAAATTTATATAAAAAATAAAAAAAAAAACAAATATAATAAATATATAAATTAAATAGAAAAAATAAAATATATATAAAAAATTATATATATTAATATATATATATAATATATATAAATATACTATATAAAACTATAAAAATAAATATATAATATACAGTTTTCTAATACATTTTATTAATATAAAATATAATAGATAAAAATTATATAATACATATATTATATATAATAATTATGTATATATATTTTTTTTTTAAACAATATATATATACATATATATTTTTTTAAAACATATATATAAAAATTATATATATTTTTATATATAATAAAATTTTAATATATTTATAATATTATAATATATATATAAAATATATAGAAAATATATAATATATATCTATTATATTTTATTTTATCATAATAATATAAAATATTATATATATATATATAAATATATAAAAATTAAATTATATAAATATAATAATTATATTTATTATATTATATATTAAATATTTTATATTTTTATGTATATGTTCAAATGTATAATTTTTTAATAAAATTATAAATATATGTAAAATTAAAAATATAGGGGGATTTATATATATTATATAACTATTATATTATATAAAATTAAAATTATATTTTTAAAAATATATATATAGTATATTTATATATCTATAAATATATATTATATGTATATTATTATATATTATATATACCTTATAATATAATAATATATATTTATATTAAATATCTTATTTTATATATATTATATATAAAATTTTATTTTTAATTTAAAAATTCTTTTTTAAAAAATATTTTTTTTAAATATATATTATAATATATATTATATATTTTAAAATTATATATTTATATATATATATATTATAAATATATATATATATTTATATCCAACCCAAAATACATTTATTATTTTAAAAAATTTATATATATTAAAATATAAAATATATTTTTTCCCCATTTAAGTACTTCTTCTTTCTCTTTTTTTAAAATTTTTTTCTTTTATATTGGTCTTTTTCTAATTTTTAATTTTGGTACCCTCTTTTTTTTACCCCTTTCCCCCTTTTCTATCCATCTTTTCTTTTCTATTTGTTCTTTTTTTTATCTTCTATTTTTTCATCTTTTTTCTTTTTTTTGGGATTTTTTTTTTATGGTTTCCTCTCCCTCTTTCTCTTATCTCTCCCCTCTCTCTTTTTTATCTTTGTTTTTTCTATATTTTCCCCTTTTTTCCGTTTTAATCTTTTTTTCCTACCCCTCTCTTGGTTCTCTATTTTTCCTCTAGTTTTTATCTCCCCTCTTCTTTATTATTATTTTATATTTGCTCTTTTTTTTTATTTTCCCTTTTTTTCCTTATTTTCCCCTTCTTTTCTTCTATCTCTCTCCTCTCTCTTTTTCGCCCCCTCTCCCGTTTCTTTTTATTTTTCTCTCTTTTGAAATTTGTTTCTTTATTTTATCTTTTTTTCTTTCTTTATTTGTTTTTTTTTATAGAATTATTCCTTTTTTAGTTTTTCCTTTTTTTATCTTCTTTTCCTTTCTCTATTTCTTCTCTTTTTCTATTCTTTTCCCTTTTTTTTTCCCTTCCTCCTTTCCTTTCTCTCTATTTCTTTTCTCCCCCTTATTTTTCTTATTCCCTCCTATTTTTTTCTCTATTCTATCTCTTTTCTATCCCCTCTTTTTCTTAATTTTCGCTCTCTTTCTCTTATTCTTAATCTCTTTCTGACCCCTCCCTTTTTCCCCAAATCCCTCTACTTCTTTTTCCCCCTTGCTTTTTTACCCCTTTCCTCTTTTTCTCTATTTTGTTTTTCCTACCCTTCTTTTTTCTACCCCTTCCCCCTTTTCCTTATCCCCCTTCTTTCTTTTTCTCTTCCCTTTCCTCTATTTTTTTATCCTCTACCTCTCTTCTCT
>NC_051391.1:40109406-40122786 GCF_015228065.2 Penaeus monodon
TTTTTTTAAAAAAATATTTTTTTTTTCTAAAAATCTGTTTTTTTTTTTTTGAACTTGACAGAAACTGTTTTAAAGGGACACAAAGATTATTTTGTAAAATATTATTTTTAATGGTTTTGCTTGATTTGGGGCCCACCCAAAAAGCGCTGGACACCCCTTAAGCAAATCTGGCTAAAAGGGATTTTAAAGAAAAAAAAGCCCCTAATTTCCAGGAGCTAGCTATAGCGTGAGTGCCATGCCGGGTTCCCCCCAGGGCACATGGCCCCAACCCCTCATTTTTTTGCATACTGTATCCGGGCTACTGTTGTTTTCTGGCCATCTCATGATGGAAACCCCTGTCATTTTTGGGGGATGAAGATCAGTGAATAGACAATGGTGACAATTTACAACCCCATAAAACAAATGATTTTGGAAAATCAAGGCCAATTCTGCCCCTTTTTCTCTTTTTTGTTGATTGCCCAAAAATTATTTTTTTTCTCTAATTAAACCCCTTTTTTTTTAAAGGGGAAAACCTCTACCAGCCCCCTTCTCGACGTCCCTCCCTAAAAAACCAGGAGGCCTGTTGGGTCAGGCCAAAAATAAGGTTTTTTGCACCATTTGTGTAAGCAAACAGCATATGGGGAACGCATCCATATAGACAGGGTTGGGTCCTTTAGTTTATTATCATTGCATGTGGGTAACTTTTTTCTTTGGATAAATGGTGCTTTGAAAATGGTGATGCTTTTAGGTTATTTGTACATGTAAATGTAAAACTACTATAAAAATGGAAAAATATGCATGGTGTATCGGGAAGGTAAAAATTATATATCTACAGATGCCTTGGTATATTACTGTACACCTCCAAAATTTTTTGCATAATATGCTTATACTATATATCACATCAAGAGGAATAAACAACATCAAAGCAATTTTATTCTTCCATTATGAGTGTGGAGTCAAAAAGAAGTATGCTTCTGTTGCCATACTAACAATGATATTAATAGATAAGATAATTAAGTAAGTCCTCTGCATTCAAAGGGATGGATACAAATGAGGGTTTTGATATTATAGATAAAATATGTAATGCAGTTCATATAGACAGGTGGTGTTATGTAACATGTGTTTAATATTGGCTGACTGACATTAACAATTTTCCAGAATTTCCAGGTTACCAGTTTTCTCTTCAACTACCTCTTTGGTTACTATCAGAACTTCCTTCCCTGTCTCTCTCTAATCAAATAAATGTTTTATATATTTTCATTTCTATTTTGCATATTTACTGTACTGTACTTACCAAAGGAGCCTTGACATTATTGGACTGTAACCTAATTTTTTGCTTTCAGTGTCGTTTTACCCCCACCACCCTCACTTAGACTCCGAAAAAACACCAGTGTTTCAGTGTTTAGGTGAATAGATTTATGAGAAAGGTTTGTTTTTAATGTACCTTTTCTTTTTTTTTTTAAGTAATTTTAGTCCAAAATCATTGTATTCTTTTATCATAATTACAATTTCACTCTGAATCATGATGAAAGAGGCATACTATATCATATGTGATATGATGCTTATATATCCTTGCTCCATTCACTCACCTTTTGTTAAATTGCATTGTATATTCATATTAAACTTAGTGAATAGATTTCTTGACAGATGATAATAGATCATGAAATAGAATTAGAGCAATTTGGGGTTTTAAAATGCAAGGAAATACTCGAGTTTATGTAAAAAAGTTTTAACAAATTTCTTTTTGTGTCTTCTTCTGTTGATTTGGAAAACCCTTTTTGTTAATTCTTTTACGGTGATTTTTGATATTAAATTCTTTTCTTTTAAAATTTTCTTAATGCTTTTGTTTTCCCAAAATTTAATGCATAGTCAAGTCAGATTAATAAATTGACGAACCTGCAGCTTGCCCCAAAGATGGTTTTGTTTTCATTTTTTTTTGGATAATTTATATATATATATATATATATAATATATATATATTATATTATAATATTATTATTTATATAATATAAAAATTTTAATTAATAATTTATATAAATATATATATATTTTATATATATAATTATATATAAATGTATATAAAATATAAATAATATATATTTAAATATAATAAAATATATTTATATATAACATATATATATAATATATATATAATAATTATTTTATATATAACATATATATATAATATATATATAATAATATAAAATATTAAAAATATATATATATATATATTTTTAATATTTAAAATATATATATATATATAATATTTATTTTTATATAAAAATTTATATTTTTATATATATATTGTTATATATATGTATATATAATTAATTATATATATTTATATATATGTATATTATTTATATATATATGTATATAATATGTATATATAATTATATATATATTAATAAATATTAAAAAATTATTTTTAATATATTTTAAATTTTTAAATTTATAAAATTATTTTTATTTTATGTATTAATATTTTATGTAATATATTTTAATTTTATTTTTATATATTATATAATTTTTTTTTATTTTTTATATATTATATAATATATATAATATATAATATAATAAAATATTATAAAATATATATAAAATTTATATATTATTTATTTAATATAATATTATATATTTATATTTTTATATATTATTTAATTTTATTTTTTAATAAAAAATATATATATATATATAAAAATTTTTTAAAATTTTTATTATATATATAATTTAATTATCCAACAAAAAAAAAAACGAAAACCAGTCTTTGGGCAGAGCTGCAGGTTCATGTCAGATTTATATAATACCTGACTTGACTATGACATTAGAATTTGAGTAACAAAAAAGCATTAATGAAAGTATTTATAAAGAAGAGAACTTTATATATCAAACTCACCGTAAAAGAATATAACAAACTAGGTTTGACCAGTCACACAGGAAGAAGACACAGACAAGAAATTAGTTAAAAGCAGTTAATACATAAACTCGAGTATTTCCTTGCATTTTAAAACCCCAAATTGCTCTAATTCTATTTCATGATCTATTATCATCTGTCAAGAAATCTATTCACTAAGTTTAATATGAATATACAATGCAATTTAACAAAAGGTGAGTGAATGGAGCAAGGATATATAAGCATCATATCACATATGATATAGTATGCCTCTTTCATCATGATTCAGAGTGAAATTGTAATTATGATAAAAGAATACAATGATTTTGGACTAAAATTACTTAAAAAAAAGAAAGTAAAAGGATACATTAAACACAACCTTTCATCAATAAATCTATTCACCTAAACAGCTGAAACACTGGTGTTTTATTCAGGAGATACTCAAGTGTATGGTGGTGGAGGTAAGAGACGACTACTGATAAGTCAAGATAATTAGGTTACAGTCCAATAATGTCAAGGCTCCTTTGGTAAGTACAGTACAGTAAATATGCCCAAAAAAGAAAAGAAATATATAAAAAAAAATTTTATTAAGGGGAGAAGGGGGAAAGGGAAATTTGATAGTAACCAAAAAGGGGAGTTTAAGGAAAAATGGGAACCTGGAAAAATTTGGGAAAAGTTAAGTCGTCAGCCCAAAATTAAACACATGTTACATAACACCACCTGTCTATATGAACTGCATTACATATTTTATCTATAATATCAAAACCCTCATTTGTATCCATCCCTTTGAATGCAGAGGACTTACTTAATTATCTTATCTATTAATATCATTGTTAGTATGGCAACAGAAGCACTTCTTTTTGACTCCACACTCATAATGGAAGAATAAAATTGCTTTGATGTTGTTTATTCCTCTTGATGTGATATATAGTATAAGCATATTATGCAAAAAATTTTGGAGGTGTACAGTAATATACCAAGGCATCTGTAGATATATAATTTTTACCTTCCCGATACACCATGCATATTTTTCCATTTTTATAGTAGTTTTACATTTACATGTACAAATAACCTAAAAGCATCACCATTTTCAAAGCACCATTTATCCAAAGAAAAAGTTCCCCCTGCATGATAATAAACTAAAAGGGCCCAACCGTCTATTGGGTGCTTCCCCAAAGCTTTTCTTACACGTGGGTAGCAAAATCCTTATTTGTGGCCTGACCAAGCATTGGCCTGCCTGGTTTGTAGTGAGAGGTACAGTGCGAGAAGGGGGCTGAGTAGAGGTTACCTCTAAAGAAATTGGTTGAATTAGAGAATAAAAAATAATATCTTTGGACAATCAACCAAAAAAGAGAAGAGTGCAGAATTGGCCTTGATTTTCACAAAGTCATTTGTCTTTATGGATTGTAATTTGTCCACCTATATGTCTATATCACTGATCTTCATCCCAAGAATGACAGGCTTCTCCATCATGAGATGGCCAGAAAGCAGACAGTAGCCAGGATACAGTATGCAAGAAACTGAGGGTTGCCATGTGTGCCCCATGGGTGAATCCCTGGCAGTGGGCACTCACTGCTATAGCTAGCTCCTGGAAATTAGGGTGCTTTTTACTTGAAAGTACCCATTGTAGCCAGATTAAGCTTAAGGTGTGTCCAGCTGCTTTTGGCTGGACCTCAAATCAAGCAAATCCCTATTAAAAATGAAATATTTTACAACTAATAATCTTTTGTGTCCTTGAAAACAGTTTCTGTACAATGTATCAAAAAACACTCAGAGTTTGAGACTATGAATTGAAACTTCTTACAAATTCACCAATGCATCCACTTTTGATAATAAACAAGCTCAACACCAAAGGTATCCTCAACAAAACTACCTGTGATAACTGATGCCTCCATATTTTTTAAAAGGTCAGATCAATGTCTTCAGTCATCACTGAACATTAGATACATCACAACTATGGTCAAGACCAAAGAAAACTTATGAAAAAAGAGAAAATAAAGAAAAGTTAGTGGTGGCCTTAGGGGTTGTTGCTCTAAGGAGTATCTTACAATTTCCAAAGTAGACATCTTTATTTCAGGCAAGCAAAGACTCATCAAAACATTTTTTTTTTTTTTTTACTTGAGAAAATTTAGCAAAAGGAAGCTTATTACACTGTCTTTCCCCTAAGGTTGCCACTGCAAGAGGATATTATAGATAAAACCTGAAGAAATCCATGGTTTGATTAACATATACAACAAAACTTACTTTACATCCACCAATACTATAAAAAGGTCACCTGACACTCTCATCATACCACACTGGCATTCATAAAAAGAAGAAAGTGATACAATACTTGAACTGCTATTCACAAGCAGTTACACATTTGACCATATCTAAAAGCTTAAGCAGTTGTTTCTTAAAAGAACAAGATATTCAACTAAATCTTTAGATCTTAGAATCTTTACCATGACAATATTCCCTGCATACCTGTCTTTCAGTTCAAAGTGAGTGTATACAATGTCTCGTAGTTGGGCGGTGTTAAATGGTGGATCAATCAGGTTGTCATCCTCATCAAACAACAACTTGACAGCTCTAGCAGCAATCCAGTAAGCTGTAGAAACAAGACTTTGTAAGATATGCATGATTTCCACCCATATATTTCCTCTACTGAGCTTTGGAAAATAAGTTTTTTCCTTTTGAATTATGATAAGCATGGTTTCCCTACATACAGAAGTCTACATATGGACTGGTAACTTCTTCACTATCTGTATTTTTTTAGAATTGCAAAATTTGATTCACGAAAAAAATCAAAATTCAAGTTCATATCCATAAGAATTACATTAGACAGCAAATTAAGTTTTACTAATAAAGTGATTTTAATAAAAACAAGTTTCTGATAAACTGTGATCATTTCTTTTCCTCCATACTTTGTTTACTAAAATTAATATACATGGCAGAAATAATTTTCAAAATATGATTCAATACTTATGATCTCTCATTTATAATCTAATTTTATCATCCAGGCATGCTGTCCTTAAGAAAGACACAGTTTATCAGAATTCATCATATGATCTGCAGTAATGCTAACCTCCTCCTTCATCACCAAGGAGGTGACCCCAGCCTCCACAGCGATAAGTCTTGCTATCGGGGTTTAGGAGAAGTGCGTTGCTTCCTGTGCCACTAATAAGGACAATACCACCTAGGAAAGAGGGAGAAATATGTCACTTATTAGTTTCCTTTCTTCTTGGATGCTTTAGACTCTATAAATGGAGAGTCTCGTATTTTTAGGGCCCAATGCCTTTACAACTACTATTCCAAACTGATACCTATAAATAACTTCCTACAGTAGCAAAGGCCTTACCATTTTGACAAGCAGTTGCAATGGAACCCTTGGTGTCAGAAGAAACAATCACGTGGCGGGCAAGGTCTGGATAACGCTTCATGAGTGCAGCTCCCATGTCACGGTTGCCTCCACCTCACAGCACTCAGCAGAGACCTGAAACACAAATGGGAGACAGAGAAGTACAAGTAGATGAAAGAGGAGAAGTCAGAGAGAGAAGGAGAGAAGAAAAAGAGGAGGAGGAGGGAGAGAGAGGAGAGGAGAAAGGGAGGAGGAGGGGAAGAGAGGAGGAGGAGAAGGAAGAGGAGAGGAGGGGGAGGAGGGGAGGGAGGGAGGAGGAGGGAGGGAAGGAGAGGAGAGGAGGAGGAGAGAGGAGGAGGAGGGGAGAGGAGGAGGAGAGGAGGAGGAGGAGGAGGGGAGGAGGAGGAGGAGGAGAGGAGAGGAGGAGGAGGAGAGGAGGAGGAGGGAGGGAGAGGAGGAAAGGAGGAGGAGGAGAGGAGGAGAGAGGAGGAAGAGGAGAGAAGGAGAGAAGGAGGAGGAGGAAGGGAAAAGGAGGAGGAAAAAGAGGAGGAATAGGAAAAAGAGGAGGAAGAGGAGAACAAAGAGAACAAAGTGAAGGAGGAGGAGGAGGAGAGGAGGAGGAGGAGGAGGAGGAGGAGGAGGAGGAGGAGGAGGAGGAGGAGGAGGAGGAGGAGCAGGAGGAGGAGGGGGAGGAGGAGGAAGAGGGGAGGAGGTTGAGAAGGTGGATGTTGAGGAGGAGGAGGAAGAGGGGGAGGTTGAGAAGGTGGATGTTGAGGAGGAGGAGGAGGAGGAGGCAAATGGAGGAGAGAGGAGGAGGAGGAGGAGGAAGTTTTTGCTATTGCTGTTATCGCCATGGCATTAAAAGAAATATTGAAATAAAAAATAAAAAGGAATATTAAAACATAGATACAATAAAATTAACATAATTGAAAATAATAATGTTGATGATAATAAAAAAAAAAAATAAAAAATAATAATAATAATAATAATAATAGCAACAATAATAACAATCACAGATTTTGAAACATGCAAACATTGCGAAATACAACGAAACAAAATAATTTAATCATCGCTATTAGACAGCCAAGTGGACAGTCGACGCATATTATTACGTCAACTCAGCCGCCATTGCCTCACACAAGCCCCGGTCACGTGTTCCCATTTCCTCATGCGCGACCCGCGTTTAATCTCTTTTATCCCGCTTACGATAAGATGAGTGGGAGTGACGTCATGGTCGAAATAATTAATGTATGTGTGAGACTATGGACAGGGAATATCCTCTCTCTCTCTCTCTCTCTCTCTCTCTCTCTCTCTCTCTCTCTCTCTCTCTCTCTCTCTCTCTCTCTCTCTCTCTCTCTCTCTCTCTCTCTTTTGATTTGTCTGTCGAGGTGGTAATGAATTTCGTCAGATGTTAAGTAGGTTCCCGGATAACACTAGAGATTGCTGTTAATAATATTAGTAATGATAAAAAAGGATCGGCTACCATAATATTAGTAATAATATATAATCTCAACTGGTTCACTACCGTCTTTGTCAGCATATGCATTTTTTTTGTACAAGTACCGTTATTCTGAAAGACAGTTCTATTCAATTTGGCTGTTGCAGATGCCTCTCTGGGATGTTAGTAAGCATTTTCCTCGGAAACTATTAGAACAAGCAAAATCGCCCTCTTGAAAACGGAGATAATCCAATAATAGTAAAGTACAATCAAATGACAAATACAAATGCGTGAAGCAAATATACTGGTATATCACCATCAGTAATTAAGATTCAGCGTGAAAGAGAACCAACAGCATAATATGAAAGGTAGATACGAAGCTGATTCAGACTGACTCGAGTTAAATTTTTCTTCATGAACTGCATGGAACCTATTCGCTTGGCGTAAACGCAGCTTCAGAGCCACGTACCCCAAAGAATGCGGAACAACGCTGAAGTCGAGGTCAAAAACAAATAACGATTGTATGAGACTGATTACGTTTTCACACTTCTTGATAGGCCTACAGCCACGGCCAGAGATATTCAAGGTGTCTGACCTCACTCAAGAAACATAATACCACTCTATAATTCCTTAAATGAAGCTCTCCGTTGATAACGAAATCATATGAACCTTTCGTTTCTTCCTACTGTTGGAAATGCCGATATTACAGAGATAAAATATTTATATAAATAACTACGCTCTTCATTAACTTTGATATCGGATTCACGAGTCAAATTCTCGCTTAGATAACCTTAGCGCTGGCGAGACGAAATGATAATTAGTGTTCTTGTGTAATCAAAGCCTTACAAGTTATCGTGAAGATAAAAAAAAAATTCACATCCCTAGCATACCGAGTACTGTTTATTGTGTATCTGGGCATTTGTTGTTTACATGAAGCTATACTTTGTCTTTGAAGTACTGTGTTAAAAGGTGGACTGCTCGGCATACCTCACACGAAATTCACCCCATTCCTTGCATGCGGAAACATAACTGGCGGGGCTAAAACGTGCCTGTCCTGCTTGATTACACTTACTCGGTAAAAGTAACCCCGGGAAGCCACACAAAAGCCGATTTACCGGTGACTGGCATGAATTACATGTCAGGCAAAACTGTAAAGGTTTTCATTAAGCATTCATTCTAAGTGAAATAAGTGTTTTCCTTGAACTAAACAAGAGTAGTAATTGGTAATATTAATGGTAATGATAACAAGACCAACATTACTGACAGTAACAATAATACCAATAATAATAATAATAATAATAATAATAATAATAATAATAATAACAAAAGCATATATAACTTCAAAAAATAAATGACGAGGATTTAGGTGTACTATATCTTGCAAATATTAAAAAATAAATAAATAAATAAATAATAATAATAAGTATTGGACAACATAGATTTCATCCACGAATATAAACAAACAATGTAAAATACAAACACTATCCATTAAAAGGATTTCCTGAGAGTATTAGCTACTTGAACATTGGGCCGTATTATTTTCCTTTAAAACTGAACCGGCACTTCCTAACTCCAAAACGTCATCTTCTTTGGGCTGTAATAGGGTAGGATACGTACAGTTTCTCAGATTTCATTAGCCCGATAACAAAGCTTTATTGCTGTTTTATGAGTCTTGCAATTTCGCTTGCTGCCACTTGATGACAACAGTGATCAATGGCGAACAATGGTGTCAAAGCTAAAAGAAGACAGTCATCACAACTGCAACAGCAACAGCAGCAAAATGAACCAGCATTGACAACGTCACTTTCAAGCTCATTGTACATCTTAATATCAGCCGTTCAACTCTCTCTCCCTTATCTATGAACCCTAGCTAACTCCCGTGCCTTCACTCCTGTCATCCACTTGTTTTGGCTTCAGTATAAAAATAGATGTCACCGCTTTGCTTCCTTCATCGCCCATGAAAGTTACTGACCTATCCTCAGCAAGTTTAAAGAGGGAGAGGGAGAGGGATAGAAGAAGAGAAGGGGATAGAGGGAGGGAGGGGGATAGAGGGGGAAAGGGGGATAGAGGGAGAGATAGGAGGAAGAGTGGAGAAAGGAGACAGAGGGGAAGATAAGGGAGAGGCAGGAGGGAAGGGAAGAGAAAAGGGGATAGAGGGAGAAGGAGAGTGGGTGAAAGAGAGATAGAGGGAGAGAAGGAGAGAGGGAGAGAGGGGAGTAGAGAAAGAGAGGGTGACAGAGAGGAAAAGGTGGAAGAGAAGAGGGTGTAAAGGGAGATAGGAGAAGAGAGGAGAGAAGGGAGGGAGGGCGAGATAGAAGGTGAGTTAGATATATAGATAGTATAATAAAATATAATATAGGGGATAGAGGGATAGAAGGAGGTAGGAAGAGGGATAGAGGGAGAGAGGGAGACAGGGAGGGAGGGGAGAAGAGAGGTGAGAGAGAGTAGATAGTAGAGAGATAGAGTAAGATATAGAGATATAATAGTAAATAAGATGAATATATAGAGAGAGAGAGAGAGAGAGAGAGAGAGAGAGTGAGGAGAGAGAGAAGAGCGAGAGAAGAGAGAGAGAAGAGCGAGAGATCTGCTGACCTGGCTGGCTCGCTGGCACCATCCCGCACTTACGACAGAGGTTAGTGAACTTGGCATCTCACCAGTCACGGGAGTGCCTGACCTGGCGTCCCTTGTTAGACGGTAAGTGAGCACAAAGAACCCACTTCATCACTGTCATTTTTTATTTGATTTATATTCTCTTAACAATGTCATAATATTTTTTCCACAAACATGTAAATACCCCCTCTAAAATAACTAGAAAATAAAAGCATATATTAATTTATTGTTCCAATAAAATTATATCACAAAAAGCGTCATCAATAGAGCACCCTGTACATCAATAGGTTTCAAAATACCACTGCACATACACCAACACAAGGATGCAGTGTGCAGCAAAGTCTATATAAAGTAAACATAGATTATGGTGTACAATCTCCTACTAAGGTGAGCGCGATGGCCTCCAGGTGAAGGTTCCGCAATGACTTTAAAGAGGAAGAGCCACATGACTCGGAGACGTACGCTCAGCCACTCCACTGAGAGAAAAAATACGATCGCGCTCTGTTGTGTCCATCCTGCTTCGAAAAATATTCTCCTCATACTACCAGGTAACGGTTTAACTGCTCCCTAGGTACAGGGAACTCTTAATATGGGAAACCAATCTAAAAATGAAGAAGCCATATTAGCATCTTAGTTATCCTTCAGACGGTGTATGTGAGCCATGAATTTTCAAAGGCAAGAAGCGAAACAGCTTTAGAATACGATATTGACTCGTTCTCCTTCTCCCCATGTTGGTCATTCGCTTTCGAAGAGGTCCTTCAGTAGATGGTGACCTCCAAGTGCTCTTAGTATCATTCCCGTAACACATACTAGTATATTAATACGACACCTGATCCAATATGAAAGGCAAAAGATGCTAATTTCCTAGATGTTTACATCGGCACACTGTCGGGATGAAACTGCGAGTCAACAGAAGAAGCGCCGCTTCTATCAGCTTCAAAATCGTCTTTGTTCCCAGGAATCCTACTTCGGATGGTCTAAAATGATTACCTACTCCCCCGCTTAGCATCACCAGCATCCGCACTTTCCAGTCATTAGAACTTGTCAAAAACCGCAAAGATTATCTCCAATGCCCACAAGATGAAAAGATGAAAACGCCCAAAAATCTAATGTAATTTCTCTTAGTTCCCGTAGTAGTGGCGCAGTGCGGGCGTCCAGAGGCCAGGTCTGAGGAGTTTAAGCAGCTTGTGTCCCTAAGGGAAGACGGGAGAGAAGCTGCTGGGTAGTGGGGGGGGGTCCGGGAGAAGGGGGAAGCAGAGATGGTGGGGTAGACTAATGCTCTGAGGGGATAGGAGGCGTGCCCCCTCCCTCCGCCCCTGCCTCAACCATTAGAAGTTGGATCTAACTGCAACCACCGCGTTAGGACTACCACCACGATTACTCTATCGCCTTTACCGTCCGGTCTCGCTTCTCATTACGAATGTATGAAACGGATTTTCATTTAACAGGCTTCCTTTTTAATTTTCCTGCGACCAAAACAACAGTAAAAATAACTCGCTTAAAGAGCCGTTCGGTCTGTCAATGCATTTCCTTTATAAAAATTTCCTACAATTATATCACATACATTATTATGTTTGGGCAATGCGTCAGTTGTTATCAAGCGAGAATTTAGGAGCTCGGGGGAATCCCAAGTAACAACGCTTCAGGAAGTAAGAAAATGTTTCCATTCTTATCGTTATTACCAATGCTTTCCTATCCCTAATACATATAGTAATATACATACACGTATGTATACACATATATACAAATCTACATATATATACAAATGTACATACATATATATACATACATACATATATAAACATTTATATATATATATATATGTATATATATATATATATATGCATATATATATATATATATATATGTATACATAAATATATATACATCCATAATCATATACACATATATACATTTATATATACATATATACATATATATAAACATTTATATATACATATATATGCATATATACACATATACAAACATTTATATATAAAAAATTTATAAAAAATATATAATAAATATAAAAATACAAATATATAAATTACATTTTACTATATTAATTACCAAAACCAACAAAAAAAACAACCACCCAACCCAAAATTTAAATATATAATGATTAAAAAATTTTGCATATATATATTTTAAACATAATTTTAAATCTATAAATTTATTGTTTATACTTATATATTATATCTTTATACTATTTAAGTATACTGCATAATTTATAAATTTATTTTAATTATTTATTATTTATATTTGTATTTAATTAATTTTCAAATCTATTTATTATAAGATATAAATTTAATTTCTATAAGATAGATTTATTAAAATCCAATTGCATTATATTATATGTAATATATTAATATAAAAAGATATATAATATTTTCTATATATATATATAATGATATTAAAAAATATATTATATAAAATATATATATAATATATAAAAAATATATAAATATATAAAATATAGATATATATATTTTATATATATATTATATATTTTATAATATAATATATAAATAATAAAAATATATATATGCATATAAATTAAATATATATATATATAATAAATATATATATAATTTTATATATATAATATATAAATATTATACTTTTATATATACAAATATATATATACTATTATTACATATTTTAATATATATTATAAAATATTATATATATTTATTTTAAAATTTTTTATATATATTATATATATATATTAATATATATATATATATATATGATATATATATATATATATATTATTATTTAAAATATAAATAGTATATACATATATATACATATATAATACATATAATATATACATATATATATACATAACATATACATATATACATATAATATATACATATATCATATACATTATAATATATCATATATATAATATATATAACATATATATTACATATAATATATAATATATACATATATATACAATTATATAATATATATATATAATTATAACATATATATACATATATATAAATATATAAAATATATATAACATATATATATATACATATATAATATACAAAATATACATATATATATATTTTAAATTTATATTTTACATAATATATACATAAAATT